>NW_027272633.1:0-115820 GCF_040938485.1 Diadema antillarum | reverse complement strand
ATGATTTTTACCATGGCTACTACTGAAACACTGATTATTTTGGTGCTTATTTATGTTGATATATTAAAGGCAATTTGTCAATCGGTTGCAATGACAACATCTTGACACAAGAATTAATTAAATTGAATACTAGTAGACATGTAATTGCCCTTAGCATGTCATTTAGCCCGATGATGCACGAACTTGGAAGGCAGGTGATTAACACTTAACGTGCCATGGTTGCCGAACGGCGACCTTAGTCTTGACGTGCCATGGTCGCCGATCGGCGACTAAGAAGAGCGCGAAAAACATTGGTCATTTAAGTTCTTGTGGTACCATAATTTGTTACACCAAGAAACTGCCACTGATATGTACTGGTAGCTGATTAGCATAACCATTGTTTCCGCTAAAATATGAGTATATTTACATAGGAAAATTTTGAGTAAATACGTGTTTTTTCAGCTAGATGTATTTTTTTCGCGTCGGGGAAAATCCGCAGTGAGCGCATCCTCTGCGAGCTGTGTATAGATCTGAATTCTCATTGATAAACCACGCGTGTGTATGCTACTTAATCTGCGTGTGTTGTCTATGCATTTCCACTCGCATTGTTCTGCTTGGGTGCTCTCCTGCGGGAGCGGCTTTCATTTTTTTCCCTCAAAGTGGGTCAAGCTTTCGTTCGTCGGTCAAGACTTTCATCCTTTTGTCTTAGTGAACTTCACTAATCGTCCCCATGCTAGCATATACGAAGGAAGAACACGCTGTTGTTCTTGTCTATGCACATGTATAGTGGACAGAAAGTAGACCTGTAAACAAAGGCCTGCCGATTTCAGTAGAGTGCACTCGCCCACAGTCTGCATAGACAAAAGAAGGATTAGTTGGTGCTTCCTTCTCAAGTGGACAAAAGACACTATTCCACGACCCGGGATTTATTGTAGTTTCTAATACAAGATCTGGGACTAAAGGACTCAGATTGGGGAATGAATTACCGAGGCAAAAAAGAAATTGAAAAGACAAATTGAACTGCCAATATCTTTGTAATTATACAGCTCTAGAAGACAATTTTGTTATCATTCGAAAGAAGAGATGTACAAAATTGTAGCTCTAAAACTTTCTCACAGAGTCAAGGGAGCGTTCTATTGAAGAAAAACCACGAATGACTCTTTCTTTCCATACTACACAAAAATTCCTCATAATTTTTTGATGATATCGATTATTTCTGCAATATTTCAGGTTGAGATAGATATTACAGCAAACTGACTGCATGGCAGGAAAGACCAATTATTTCTTGATATATGTTGTGTCGACCTCAATTCAAAACAGTCAATAGTTTCAAAGATATGGCAGTTTTAAATTACATTGCCACTAAAGTTCGCGAACTTTCTGGCGTTGGGTAAAAACGTCTGGCACGTTAGGGGTTTTGGGTCTGGCACATTAAGAGTTAACTAGGGCAACCTAGAAACCTAGAAACCTTTTCTTAATGTGGCATAAGTTTGCTACTGTACACCTGATTAAATGCCAGCTGCACATGTGTACCATCCAAAAAGATTTGCAGAGGCCACCATATTCTGTTCCAGTTCAATGAGCCTTGAACTCGTCATGATACTGCATTAATCATAGCTTTTCAGTGTTTCTGAATTTCCATTAAGTAGTCACAAATGATGGAAATGATATAAGAGCTCCATTTGAAAAGCATGTTATGAACTTACACTTTTGACCTTGCAAGGTGTCAAATGTGGTTTGTGATGGTCATTATATATCTTAGACTGTATTTTACCACCCATCTGACTAATATTTCTATTTCATAGCTTCTTGGTTTTATGAAAAAAAACACCACGTAAATCATCTGAAAAGGGTTTTTTTTTTGGTCAGCATTTTTTAATCGCTTAGTATGTCTGTCTAGCATAGAGAATACGAGGGAGATGTATGTCTTGCTTTTCTTTCCTCTCAATTTGTCTTTGTGTAGATGATGAGGCATCCCTTGATGGTGATGACCTAGGACCAGGTGGTCTGGATGGAATGAGGGTTGGGGAGGTGTGGTGTGGGGAGATTGCACCATTCTCCTCCATCAAGCTGGACATCATTTTCAGCCCAACCATCCCAGGCAAAGTGGATGTTGACTTTGAGTTAAGATTCTCTGATCCAGACTCTGAGATGGTGAGAGCTTGATTAGTTTTCATTTCAAATCTGATTGATTATGGAAGTGTATTATTTGATTTTTGGTGGTGGCAGCTGTGTGTATTTTGTTTTTGTGCACAATGTGATAATTAATTTCACACATTGTTTCACTTTTTTAAAATTAATTATGATGAGTTATGGTGATGCAAAATTCTGTTTTGAGGAGTTCAGTACTCTTATCGAAGTCTAGTGAAGCGTCACATTTTTGGTCAGATGCTGGATTTTTAACAAGTATGTTGCTGGTTCCATGTCAAAATTATAGTTGTGATGAATGTCTTTTTGATTTGTCATTATGTTTTTGTTAAATGTTTTATGTGTTTATATGTAAGACATGAAACAAAAGGAAATTCCAAATGGACAATAAAAGATGAAATTTAAATTGAATTGATTTTATACAGGTGATATGTGTGTATCATGTGAGTCAGAAATATCCATGCTAGATGCTAGAATTTAGGGCGGTGAGTTGGCTCAGTCGGTAGTGCGTCTGCCTCACGATCACGCGGCCCGGGTTCGGACTCGAGTCTGGACTGAGCAATGTTGTGTGCAAGCATACCGTCCCCTCTAGCAAGAGGCAAAACACTCTGTCCCTCGGATAGGACATAAAATGGAGGTCCCGTGTCTGAGAGAATAACAACTCATGCTCGTAAAAGATCCCGCTTCATTCATTCATTCATCGCAAAGAGCAGGGTGTTTAACCCAATGAAGTGGTCCCACCTCACATCCAACTGGACCCCATGGAAGACCAGCTTAACGTAGCTGAATATGGGCTATCCAGCCATCTTCTCCAATGAAAATGAACAGAAACAGAAACAGAAACAGGATAAAATCATATCTTAGTAATAGCCAAAAGATAAAACCAAGATACTCCTTTTGTTGTGGTTGTTTTCTTCCATCAGCTTTATATTTCTCTGGTGGGATAATGTGGTCTTGGTTTCATGATGCTTATGAACAGCATTTCATCTAGCTTCATGTTCAGCTTCACTAAGGCATTTCCTTATTTATAGCTGCTTACAATCATCCTAATATCCATAAAAATAGCTTAGGTACAAAACTTTCTGTGGTACCTGTAATGTTGAAACCTTAAAATAATTGCAAGTCTCGTTATCATATATACTGCAAAACAAGTTTCATTAACAGAAATATTTGTGTTTTGTTCTGAACTTAGCTTTGCTCACTTGCTTTAATTATGTATTACTTTTCAATGTCTTCTTTGTCACATAGATACCCATCAAGGGTTATGCCACAGCTATTGATGTCCCTGTGTGGGTAGAACGGCAGACGGTAGACCTCAAGATCTGCATGTTTGACCGTCTCTACCAGGATGCCATCGTGGTCAACAATCGTGCCACCACTGCCCTCCGCCTTCTCTTTGAGGTTCGAAAAGAGCTGAGGAACTACATGGAGATCCTACCAAAGACAGCTTACATCCAGGCACAGTCTCAGTTCTCCGCCCAGCTCAAGTTCTTACCCAGGTAAGCTGTAGAGATAACTACTTTAATGGGTAAATGGATGTGTGGATTGAGGAGTGAAGGTCCTATGTAAAATCAGCTATGGTCTAGGCGTGGCTGTGTGAC
This sequence comes from Diadema antillarum, assembly GCF_040938485.1. Taxonomy (NCBI): domain Eukaryota; kingdom Metazoa; phylum Echinodermata; class Echinoidea; order Diadematoida; family Diadematidae; genus Diadema; species Diadema antillarum. The sequence continues at coordinate 112,092 of NW_027272633.1, read as the reverse complement.
CATTTAAGTCAAAGCCCATGCTAGGTACAGAGACACAGATATAGAGGGATAAGGAAAGAAGAAAGCTATAAGGCTAGATAGGTGATTTAATGGATGGATAGATGGATGAATTGATGTCTGCATTGGATGGTTAGGTGATTGATTGGTTTGCTGGTCAGTTGATGAATGGATTATTAGCAGGATGAATGAACAAATGAGGGGATACATTTGAAGAGAAAGATAGAAATGAATGATCTGATACTGATATTGATATTAGACACAATATCTGAATCTCCAAATTCCGCAATGATGTATACCTCAATATCCACTCTGTCCTCCTGCAAGAGTAGTTAAGCAGCTCCTTTGGTAGGTACTTATGCTATCACCCCTCAATGTGACATAGGCTGCCAAGAAGCCTTTGCTAGTCAGAATGGTCCTAACCCCAGATCTCAACCTACCTCCAGTTATACCTGTCCTCTTCATGTCTGATTCTAAATCCCTCTGTGAACTGTTTCTCTGCCTGCCACTCTTTCTAGTCACTTCAAAATATGAAAAGAGGCTCTCAGAAGAACAGCTTGTGCAGAAATAGAAGTAAAGGTCTTCAATCATTGAGCTTGTATCTGACAGCAGACAGATTCTATTGATGATTTTAGTTCATTATTCTAAATTCCTTTTCTTCCCAAACCAGACATTCCTTGATTGAAGAGGCAGCAGAGTACTTTGACAAAGAGACAGGTGTCTTAGAAGTGCCTACCATCATTAGGGTCGCTGACCAGGTGAGGACAGTCTCTACCAATGCTTCTTTTTAGCTGCATTTTATATTTTCATTATTTCTGTTTTGATTAGCAGCTTAGATATTGAAGGCAAAGCGTCACTGAAAGTTGAAAGTTAGAACCTGGCACTACGATAGCTGTGTGTTATATAGTACATGTGATTGCATTGATATGAAATATGAGGATTATGATACTGGGGCTTTCTGTTCTCTCCTGTCAAAATTTACTCTTTCGTTTCATTTCCTCAGTTACATCCTATGTTGTGGTATGAACTGATAGTTGTGTGTTTTTGATAATTATTCATTTGTCATTGTTTCTGTTCAAAAGCAGATAGAGGTCACATTTTACTGTATTACTTGTCCAGGAACTTTGACAGTGGGGCTTTGTTAAACATGCCAGTTGTGGACAGAAGAAGCATTGTGCCTCAGCTTTTGAGTTCAGTAGTTTGATGTGCTGTGGTGCAAAAAAAAAAAAAAGATTTCTGCAGGTCATCATGTGTCCCAGTTGCTCTCAATGACGATTAAAAAAAAAAGGGCAAATGATGCCGATCCCTTGTGGTTCGCCCCAGGTGACTAGCGATAGTTAGCAACGGTATCAACCAGGCACACTGTACCATATGCTTGAATGAATGACGATAAAATCTGAACAGCTTTATTAACTGATTCAGTGTTTATGTTGATACAGTCTGCTCTTTGAATCCAGTTGTGATGTCTGTTTCTCTTATCTGACTTTCCTCCACTTGTGTCTGTAGACACGTCCAGTGCCCTTCACCATTTGCTCTGTTGTCACCAGCTCTGACTTTGAGTTCGACGTGGACTCCATAGACTTTGGCTTCTGCACTATCTATGAGTCAGTGATTGTCACAGTGAAGCTTACCAACAAGTCTGTTCTATCCCAGAAGTTTGGCTTTGTCAATCTACCAGAGGTAAGGCATACAGGGATAGTTGAAATTCCCAGAGATCTCTTCTTATGCAGAAGTTGCAGACAAAGATCAGATTGATGAAATAGATACCAGAATTTTCTACATTACATTTTTAAATTATACGTGTGAAAAGCATTTTTGTTTATTTTTTTATATATTCAAACATAGATGGTCACATTAATGAGCTTTGTGTTAAATGTATGATCCTCAGTAACTTAGTGTTGTTACTGCATCTGGTCCACCAAGGTCCATATTGTAATTCCTTATCCAGAACTGACATTAGACAGCTTCTCACAAATGCATTATTTTTTTAAAGCCAAAATGAAATTTCAATTGAGTCCTTTAATGGCTACACATTATAAAAAGCATTGTGTGTGTGTCAACATTTGCTGTTGTGTGCAATACACCGTATATATAAAAGAGTAGGTAGTACTGCGTAAGATGACTAAATTAAAAGATGCATCATTCAAACATCATTCCCATATATGCATTTGATGAATGATTTGGCCATTAGGTATTTATATTTGTATTTTATGTACCAGGATGTCATGTTAGTTTTTGATATCACCTGTATTCCTATGAAAAGTACCTTGTAATGAGATTTATTGTCTCCCTATATCATATTATTGTGCATGATTTGTCCTTCCAGTATGTTGATGTGCAGCCAAATGAGGGTTTTGGAACACTGCTACCATTTGAGACCATAGAGCTGGACATCATCTTCAGTGCTAAGAAGGCAAAGGAGTACACTTTTGACCTGACCTGCAAGTCAGGAATCAACAGGTATGATATTTTTTGCTCAAGGAATTAGTCTTTATTTGAATACTCTGCATCTCAAACAGTAGCAGGCTCTGTTTTGCATGCAGCTGTTTGCATGATGCAGATAATTGACTTTGAAAAATGCAGTGTATTTTCCACATTGCAGTCACTAATGTATCTGATCAGGAACTGTAAAATTACATGTCAAATTACAAGGCTGCAAATGAATACGAGAAAGAATTATGCTACCTCACAAGAATAGTCTGTGAAGAAATCTATAATTCTATAAATTCTCTCTGTATCTTCCTCAGGGATTTCAAGATCTCCTGCAAGGGTATCGGTGTTCACCCACCACTTGACCTCTCCCACTCAGTCATCCACTTTGCAGCAACGGCCCTAGAAGACAACTCTGTCACTTCCTTCTATGTCCTCAACACCCACACTGATGCCAATGAGTTCACCCATCCAGTTCCACGAATTGGCAAGGGGGAGATAGCTCCAGTTGGCCCCACCTCTTTTGAGTTTGTCATCCCAGATGGTGCTCCACTGTCTGTATCACCAGCCATTGGGACCATCCAGCCGGGAAAAGTTGGTTCCCATTCACATGACATTTGTTCCATGCTTTTTTATAGAGTCTTTTAACAAACTTAAAGTTTAAAGGAAGAAATTTCACATTTTTTTATGTTTGAGAAATAGTATTGTAGATGAAGAATATGAGATGATTCCATGTTTGATTGTTTTCTGGAAAGCAAAATACCAAACTCTTTTTACCTGATGGTAATAAAAGCCTCTGCACCGTTTTCTTCATGCTTTCAAACCTAGTCTATCCAGGAGAGTTAATCTAGGGAAACTAGACAAAAATATGCAGTTTTACTTGCCTGTAGTTTTAAGTCAATAAGATCAGCTTTGCATATCTTGGGGCACTTCAATATTGTTGTTTATTTCAATGATAAATTGTTTGAAGATGATTAATTGAGACACCTGTCGTATACTCACATCACACCTGTTTTTCCAAATACATCTCTTTAACAGAAAACCTGTGTTTCAATCAAGTTCAACCCAACGCTGTCTGACTCTGAGATCAGGGAAGAGGCAGTGAGGCTAGTGACCAGGAACAGGGAGGCTCAGGCTAGGAAAGAGTTTGAGGAGGCACAGCTTGCTGCCAAGAGGAATGCAGCTGAGGCTGAGGTAGGACAGGGTCGACTGAATGACTGACTGTCTTCCAGTATTGGTACAATCAAATAGAAACAGACAACTTTGACAGCTTTACAGTCTCTGGAGGGAGACAGGACTCATCAAATCTTGATATGTAATAATGCATGTCTGATGGAATACATACTTGAACAATTACATCTCGCTCTATAGTATTTGAAGATAGTCCCTTTCAAATAGTTCTGATGCCACTCAGCTGGACAGTTTGTATGTTTACTCTGTATAAGTTTCTGTTTTCTTACAAGAAACAGATTTTGTGTTTTGTTTTGAAGAGCAAATATTAATGAGATTTATATTCCTTATCACAAGCATGAAATCTGATGAGCCTTGGCTTCTTCTTTTTTTTTTTTTTTTTTTTTTTCAACTCCGGCAAATATTTCCGTATATTTTGCACTTTGTACTCGCTGATATGCTTTGCAGCTTTTTAGTAATGTAGTTCCGCATGAATTCCTTGCAAGAAAAGTCACTTCCTGTCTTCAATTTAAGAACTGATTTGTTTTAGTTTTACAATGAAAGTCTGTGGTAAGAGGAATTTGTGAAACTTTGTTCTTAATGATTGATTCTACCAATTCTACAAATTATTGCCAGTGTGTAGTTGAACAACTGAAAAAATATTACCCAGTCACATACAAACACACACACACAAAAAAAAAACAACAGCAACAACAACTTGTACCCAAATGTTGAATACCATCTTTAATTTTAGAGAGCCAATACAGATATGGGTATTAAGGACTAGTAAGAGTATTCTTTTTCCTTACCGAAATAGTTGAGTAATTTGATTATTCAGATTTTGTTTTCAAGTACTTATCTTGTCAAAGCCATACTCACACTCGTGTCACATGATCAGTTGGTACTATTCTCTGATGACTCTGCAAAGACTTTACTTGGGCTCAAAGCACAAGCTATATGTAGAACTTTATGTTCTCTGTGAATGCAATGCATGATGGTCCCAAGCTTCCACACTCCCTCTGCTCTTCCTCCTGTCATGCTGCTGTTATCCTGCTTGCTACTGATATCCTGCTTGCATGCTGTGTGAATCACAGGAAGAAGAAAAGGTGAGAATCAAAGTTTGCACTGCCAGGCTCCTCAACTGCCACTGCTATTGATCACTTTTTTATGTCTTCATCTGGGAGAGCAGACTGGTACAGTGCCAGTCCATGTTCATGTTGGCTGTGTTATACAGAATAATATCACCCATTGACTGTAAAACAATTTCATGGAATAAGTTATGAAAAAAGAGAGTTTTCAGACTTTCTGCTTGTTTTGACCAGATATTGGTATTAGTTGCCCCCACATATGCAGATAAGAAGTGATGATACCATTGCCTCACAAGTCTCCACTTTGACCAGCCCACTAGTCTTTGATGTATTGCAGTTCTTTTTTCTCATGAAATTCAAAGGAAAAACTTCAATTCTTGACATCAACTTATCATTCCCGTATTGCAATAACCTGCCAATGATGACTGTGGGGAAAGGGGTTAAAGTTACTGGATTAAGTTGAGTTGAACATAGCGTAGGGATGCATGTTTAATCCATCAAATATTGCACAGTGATACAAATGTCTTTGTGTATTAGTTCATAATATGAGCCCATGTAATCCTCTGACTATTCCATAGGTTTAGATGAAATGGCTGAAGGATAGAGCTGTAGTTTTTCATTCTCTGCTCTTTGCTGCTGCCATGTGCTAGCTCCCCACTACAACAAATACATGATTTTTTCCGTGCAATGGGACCTTAATATTCAGTGGGTTTTATGAGTGGAAAATGGCCATGAATTATGAGTCATGAGTTCAATTTGTGAATGAGATATTCCACGCTGTTTTTACAGATTAATTCAAGGTTTCAAGAGAGGTAAAAAATGGGAAAATCCTCAATACGATATATATGTGACCGTGCATCACAAAACGAACAAAAAGTCGCACACACTGATTTTGGGTGAGGACTGAAAATAAGTGAAATGGGTCAACCTAGCCAATCCTGACTTCATATTTTCTGAAAGAGCAAGTCTTCTTTTACACTATGCTAAAATTTGGGGTCATAAAACGGGCGAGAAAGTGTATTTTTTAGCAGTTTATCTCGAACATTTTTGGTAGAATAGTGTGATTAGGTGTGTCTTTCGAGTCCCTTTTTTATTTCTGAAACACCTTGTACACTTCACTTTCAACTATAATAACTTTTGAAAGGATAGTGATACTGCTCTAAAAGTTGGCACTTATTATGGATAGAATGTGTTAATGAGACATGCTAAATTTCAGTTTAATCTGATAATCCCTTCATGGTTGTTACTCGGGTCGTTTACTTCCTGTTTTTTGTCCCGTTCATCGCACAGCCAACACGGTTTGGTAAAGATTAAGCGCTTGAATAGACATTGTACTCCAGATTCTCTTTTATCAGTTCTCACTTTTCCTGAGTTTGTGCTTTCTTTCCAATATTTAGATAGATTAGGAGAGTCTACTCGATTTGAGTTACACATCATTTTCAAGCTTAAAATCTGCTCTTTCAGAATATGGTCTTAACTAAAAATTCATGTCTGGCGACTTTTTGTTTTGTGGTGCAGGGTCACATATTGTGTATGTGATAGTCATACATAGCTGATATCATTGCAGCAGAAATTTGCGAAGTGTCACTAGTTTGTGCATTTCTCTCAACAAACGATCGTTTGATTCTGAGCATGATTGTGTTGGGGATATCATGATCCTTTGCATATTGCAATAGTATGCCTGTTTTACTGTTCGTGTGTATGTGAGAAGCACTATCTTTTCTTTGTCCTTTACTGTAATGAGGCAAAGCAAACCAAGCGTAGAATGCTAGCATGGCAGTCAGTTGATAACACTGTCATTTTGATTCTTGTACCTCATCTTACATTTTGATAGGCATGCATGCACATATGCTCATGTGATTCTTTTCTCACCATTTTTCCCCCACTTGCACTAACATTATTTAGAACAGACTGATTTTACTGTTCTTTTTGTAAGTATCTTGCTTTGTTTTGTGAATAGCTTTTCCTTCTTCCTGATATTCCTTTACAGAGAGGAAAGAAGCCTGCCAAGAAGCTCCCCCAGAAGTCAGCTGGAAAGAATAAGTCGGGCAAAGGGAGTGCTGGTCTGACGAGGCCCAGGTCTGTGGTGCCACCAAAGGTTGAAGACATAGACCCGCTGTAAGTATAACTCATGAGCCCTTGGGAATAAATGGAAGAACCCGCTTTTGCGTACTTTTCCAGACCCAATAACATATCATTTTGGTACGACACTAAGTATCAGATAAAAGCTATTGAATTATGGTCTTCGTGGATTTAAATGCAGAATATGATATCATTTCAGAGTAGATAAGAAATCGTCACATTGCTCACAATTTAAGGCAGATTACAAGTTATTTTAATGTTCTGTGACTGATATCTATTTTATGTAGTGGTAGTTCATTTATTGATGCTTGGTTTTAGATCTGCTTTAATAACACTTGTGTCCTTTGCAGCAAGTTTTTATTATTTTGATACTTCACTCATATTGTCGGTGGTTACGAATGTTCTTTTTACTGCTGAAGCGTGACTTCGTTGTTTTTTGTTGTTGTTCTGTGCCTTTACTTTTACAATCTGGTAACCTCTCTCCCTTGTCCAGATCTGATGACTATGCAGCAGGCAAGGCCTCTCTCCTCCGCCAGTTCCAGGGCCAGTTCAGCAGTTATTCCATCCCGTGCTACGTAGCCTCAGGGCAGCCTGGGGACCCTGGCACACTGCCATACAGGTGAGTACATAAGAGTTCGCCCAATGTCACTTTGGATAGTGCCACAAACCCTTATGGATTTAGTTTCACACATTCATGTGATATAAAGTTACTATATGATATATATTGATATCCATTGCTGTTGCTATTAATAAGTAAAGTTGCATTTATATTGTAAACCAAGTTAAGAGGAAGGAGCTAGCTTGGAATTTGAACCTGCCACCTTCTGCTTACTGGGCAGCAGAGCTACCAATTGAGCTAAAGCCACTTCATGGTAGTGACAGAATAAATATTGGAGAAATATCACTCCACTAAAGACACACGATGTGTTGATTTTGAATTAGACCATCACACCAGGCTTCCATGCACAATTGAATTGTCCTGTATGGGTCAAAACAACCGTGTTATTAAAGTCTACCACAAAATTTTCCATCATTGTAATTTCGTGGAAATGTTTTGTATCTTCTTTCAGTGTCCAAAATACCCTTTTCCTTGAGGTCCACTGCCCGACTGTGCGTCCCACACTGGTGGTCATCTCTAACCATGGTCGGAATGTGCTAGACTACAGTGAGGTGTCTGTTGGTCAGAGGGTCATCAAGTCCATCACACTCCAAAATGTCTCCCAGGAAACAGTAGATGTATCCTTCCTACCAAATGGATCTTCCTTTGTGGTTTCACACTTTTTATGCCTCCGCCAACGAAGTGGCCGGAGGCATTATGTTTTCGGGTCGTCTGTCCGTCCGTCCGTACGTCCGTACGTACGTCCGTCCCGTTTTGTTTTTGTCGATATCTCAAGAACCGTGTGGTGGTTTTACATCAAACTTGGTATGAGGGTATAACCTGGGGGAATAATACTTTGTCTAGATTTTAGGGTCACGGGGTCAAAGGTCAAAGGTCACAGGTTATTTTGTGAAAAAAGGTTGAAATTTCATGTTTTTCTCCATATCTTGCAAATGGTTCAAGGTATATTCATGGAACTTAGTATATATGCATGTACCGATGGGCAGTGATTATCTAGGGAAGTTGGGGGGTCATGGGTCAAAGGTCGTGGGGTCAAAGGTCAAGGTCAACTCCTCAAAATATCACTACTTTCCTTATATTTATGCAATGCCTGAAGGATTTTTTTTTAAAACTTGATGTATGCATGTATAACCCAATATATATTCTGTGGGAAGTTTCTTGCCAAAAGGTCAAAGGTCAAAAGGTCAAAGGTCAAGTGAAAGTGCTAAATTGCACTTCTTCCTCCATATCTCAAAAGTAACTCAAGGTATCATCATGAAACTTACATATTTATGCATGTTCTACCTAACAGTGATTCTCTTTGGAACTGTGAGGTCAAAGGTCAAAGGCCAGGTTTAGATAATACTATTTTACCATTTGATACTGAAATTATACTTTTTCTCAATACCTTGAAAATTACTCAATGCAGTAACTTATAAAAGGGTCAAAAGTCAAGTAAAAATCATCAATTCCCCCAAATACCTGCACTCTGACGTTTTAATCATTCATCCAATTGAACCTAGTTCTAAGAAAGTGAACATTCAGGACATTTGTGGCAAACCTGTCATTTTAATATTTTGCCAATTGTGTGAAACTGTCATCACACATTGTCAAGACATTGTACTATAGACCTATTAGGAGAACCATGCATTATTGCGGAGGCATACATCAGTCGCCGTAGCGACATTTCTAGTTTTTGTATGTGTGCATGTGTGTGTACGTGATGCAGTTCACAAAGTGCCCCAAGTTATTGGGTGTGGGATATATCATTTTGTGATTTGTTTTGTTCTGATTTTACTTTTTCCATGGACTGCTGAAGTTTTTGACTGAGCTGCATTAATGAGCCTATCCTCTACTTGCTAGATTTATCACTACCAGCATAGATGTAACCACAGCCTGGGGGTGTTTCATAAAGCTGTTCGTAAAGTTACGAGCGACTGGTGATCAGTTCTTGTGCTGAATTATGGAAATTCTGATAAGTATAGCACATCAGAAATGATCACCAGTCGCTCGTAAGTTGTTCGTAACTTTACGAACAGCTCTATGAAACAGGGCCCTGGTGTTATAGCCAAAATATGTGTACATGGCTGATTTAGATAGTTTGCATGCGTTAGACCCGCTCCCGATTATTACTGTCTGTCAGTCTGGCCATCTTGTCATTTTAGAAGTAGGATGCCATACACATCAGAATGCTTTGTTATCATCCAAGTGCTGTAGTTCATCCTTAAATCTCATGGCCACTGTATCATCCTCTACTATATTAGTTCTATTTTAGCTCTGTTTATCAGAGAGCTAAATCTTTGTGACAAGTTTACTTTTTATAAGTGCTTGGTCACAAAGAACTTGCTTATGTGAAAAATTGTGGAAAATCTGGTATTAGATCTACCATGTGAAAGAAAATATGGCTTACCTCTCTGAGGAAGACTGTTGGGCAGATACTTCTTTGAAGTGAGTAATATGTATGAAGCTGACCACAAACCTTTTGTCTCCTTGACAATGTGTATGTGTCACCACCCAGCTACAATCCTCCATCTTAGACACCAGTGGTCCATTCTTGATGCTGAATGCCCTCAGGAAGCTGGCCCCAGATGACACACACACAGTCCTGGTAGCATTTGAGCCCCTAGAAGCCCAAGTGGTAAGTGAAACTGTATTCGTATTTCATCTAGTTCATTTAATAATATTGGCATGAAAACATACCGTGCACTATAATTCATTGTAGGGAATGTATATTAGCAAAGATAATTATTGAGAGTTTAAATCAGCATGTTCCAAATAACAGATTAGCATGTCTATTGATATTGTAGAAATGGGAGAAATGGGAAGAAAGGGTCCTTTTTATTGAAAGGAAATTAAAATAAAGTAAGAGGAATGAGAGACAGAGAAAGAGAAAGAAAAGAAGAGGTAGATGTAACTTGTTCTCTTGTCCATAAATATCTGTATTTGAATTTCTTGTCCCATGCGAGTTGTCATGGTCATGGATGACTGTTCTATTCTACCCCCCAGGATAACTTGGAAAGAAGTGCTTCTGTATATGGAGGGTTTTTTCTGTCTTACACATGAGGTGTAATTTGTATATCATTTTATTTTCACTATAGGAGTAGTACCATTAATAAAAATTAAAAAAAACACAGAAAAATTAAGAAGAATGTAGTGCTATAATCTCATGCAAACAAAGCAGTAAAGTTTATATTGAATGAAACTGTGCATGATATTCCCATGCTATGCACAGTGCACTATTTGCCTTGCTATGAAAATCCTCACTGACTTCGGGTCTTACCCTGTGACTAATAAAAACAGTGGTAGGGTTTTGATAAATTACATACATAACTCACTGTCTGTCAGTTGGCAAGGTATTTGTTGATGTCAATATTCTGACAAAAAAATACCAAACACGGTGTTTGTGTGTTTCATGGACTGATTAGTTCTATGAGGTGCTGGACATCAATGCTGGAGGGTCCACTCTTGGCATCACCCTCAAGGGTCAAGGGTTGATGCCTCAGGTCAAGCTATCTCTTGGAGAGGATCAGCTGAACATGGGATACGTTGTGGCTGGAGAGGAGGCAGAGGAGACATTCAAGGTCAGTACCTGACTGATTTTTATGTGTAATATCAGGTATAAATGAATATAGACACTGTTTGGACTTCAAGGAAAACATTATCCACAAAACAACATAAGCTCCCATCTACCTCTGAGCACTTACCAATTAATGCACTGAAATGATTTGTTTCAAAAACATTTCTCTATTGTGTGTTTCAAGTATGGTTGTATTGTAACAATATATTTGTTTTGGCTGAAATGATTGTCATTTGCTTCTTTTTTTTCTGCTTGATATGATGTATCTGCCGCAGTTGGAGAACACCTCCACATTCCCCATTGACTACCGCATCCTGCTGGACAGCCTGTCCCACCAGAAGCAGCTGAGCCAACGAGAGCTGCCTGCCTTTGTTAGGAGAGACCCAGAGACAAGGAAGATGGTTGGACCAGCTAACTTTGATGGCAGGAGTGTCTTTGACTGTATCCCATCAGAGGGCACCCTGGAACCTAGTAAGCTCAAACTCTGTCCATTTTCTTTTTTTTAATATGTCTCCTCCACAAACATGTTGCTGGAAGCATTATGTTTTTGGATTGTCTGTCCCTCCGTTTATCTGTCCATCCGCCATCCATCCTTTTGCCGTCTTTCTGTGCTTAGTCAACTTTGTGGACAGAATAACTTAAAGACTGTTTGAGGTATCCTAATGAAAGTTGGCATAAGTATAGACTGTATGTATGAGTAGACAAAGTTATGCCTATCAACTTTTGCACGTGCTCAAGGTCAAATTCTGAAAATTTTACTTTACTATTGCCCCATATTTATGCAATGCATGAAGGAATTTTCTTGAAACTTAGTGTATACATACTTTACTAGATAAAAGATTCTCTTGGGGAAAATTTGAACCATGGGGTTAATTGTCAGAGGTCAAGTGAAAATGTTCAAATAACCACTTTTTCTCCATGTCTTAGAAAAGGCTCAAGGTGTCTTCATGATTTTTGACAAACATGTCATTTAATTCTTTTTGCCAATTATGTGAACCTGTCGTCTTACATTGTCAAGATGTACTTTCTACCTACTGGGAGAACCATACGATATGGCGGAAACATACCTGTCGCCAAAATGACATTTCTAATTTGATAATGATTTATTTTGCGTGTTAAATGTGAAGTTATATCCACAATTTGGGAATGAATGGAAAAGGCCACAGTTGTCTTTCTTAAGTGAACAACCACAGGGGAGAATTTTGGACAAACATTTCAAAGGGAGAAAAAAAAAAAATGATGCACTTTGCTTATGCAAAGAAGTGCTAGTGCAGTATGGTAATAGAAAGCTGGTGACAACTGGAAGAGAGTGAGAAAAGGTCAGATATGCTGGTTGTGTATGAGCATTGGTACAGTATACAGTAGTTACCTCAGTAGAAACTAGTGAATTATAATAGCAGTACCTGGGAAAATGTGTAATTTTTGTAAATGCCCTCATGTGACCCATAGGCAAGAAGGTTGAGATCAGGGTGCTGTTCCGTCCTGACCACGCCAGCGATCTCTTTGCTGATGTGGCTCGCATCCAGCTCTTTGGCAAACAGGAGGCGCACCGCCTCTCTCTACGGGGTGTGGCCAAGAATAAGATCATGTACGTGACTGGGACAGATGAGATCTACCCTACTGTGGAGTCCTTGACTGTGTTACCTAGTCCTGAGGAAGAGGAAGGTAAGACCAATTGAGAAACTAGTCTTTTGAAAAGCTGAGGTTAATTTCAAATTAAAGATACTGTTTCAATGTAATCGTTTCCAGACTTTGCACTCAGTTTGTTTGCATTGTTAACAAATACCTCTGATATTGGAGAATGTCTTGAAATAGGATCTTGCATTGTGTTTAGCATATCTCACAGATTTTGTAATATGTCAAACAAACAAATTAAACCACCCGTAGATGATATTTTGCACTAGTATAGCAAATGTTGAATTTAAATGAGAATCTAACGTAACTGAAAGTTAAATTAACTTGTGCAGTGTTGAAAACTGATTTGACCGATTGCATATGTTCACCTTTATTCTACATTTTTGTAATGATGATAGTAATAATCTCCCTAAAAATAGGAACCTTGTAGACCTACACATCAATTCTAGTTTAAAGAATTATTGTCACAAACACACCTTTGGGAATTTGTCTGTATATCAAAGCAGGACTCATCAGAAAATTTGCTCAAATCAACCCCCCCCCCCCCAACAACTCTATATATCTTTCATCTTTTTTTTTCTCTCTCTCTCTCTTTAAAGAGAAGATGTCCCTGTAACACTATATGATCTAAGTTTGACTGACTGGATAATTTTGAGGTTTTTTTCCCCACATTACTCCTCCTTATGACTTCTGATGACTAGTTGTGGATCCTAAGGCAGTACCACCATCAATCCCCACCCTTCTAAGCTTCAAGGCACTCACTGTGGACAAGCAGACCAGCCCAGCCACCAGGCAGCTCAGTGTGGGATGCATCAAGACCACTGCTGCTAGCCAGAAGAAAGCAAGTATTCTCTCTTTTTTTAATTCTAGCCAAGTCTATCCTCTTCTATGGCTCTTGTTCTTTTGAGAAAGATTAAACACTTTGCATGGTAGCATGATCATTTCCTTCCCATTATCTAATCTCATTCATTTCATCATCTCATGATAAATTTTGTGTAATCTGTAAATGTATTCTTGCTCTTTCTGTAAGGGCAACAGGATAGAGATACGAACATACAATATGTATGTAAAGCATACTGCCCTCTCAAGATTAAGGACAAGCCCAGGGGTTAAAGACTCAAACCCACTTATGGCACAATCTTCCTCACTTGCTGTTTCCATTGTCTTAGATTTTCATCCTGTCAAAAATTTTCCATGAAGAAAACAAGCAAACAAATGTTTGACAAAAAAAAATGTTAACCTTTGAGCCTTTATGTCCTAATTTTTGTTTGATTAGAAGTCTGTATGGAATTCCCCTTTGTTACAGTCAAATGCTAGACATTTGCTCATACACAACTGTGAGTAATGATGCTCTCTTATGTTCATGTTGCCCCACAGAGTGGAGAATTCTTCTTTGACAACCCAGCTGCCATAGCAACCCAAGGCTTTCAAGTGGAGCCCTCCAGGGGACTGGTTGAGGCTGGAGCTACCAAGCCTATAACTATCACCTGGACCCCTCCCAAGGGACATGATGTGAGTTCAGTTTAAATCACTGACTTGTTACTCATTAATGGAGACCCTAAAGGCTGAAAGCAGTGTACAAATATTATGAAGTTCATATCTTCACAATTCTTACAATTTTATGATTCAAGTTTCAGTTTAGTGTAAATGATACCTGCATGTACTCAAAAAGCATGTTTATATAGCTGATGTCAATGAATTGTTATAAAAAAATGGTCTCATTTCTTGAAAGAATTTTGAATGAATATATTTTACATTTTGATTTCTTCAGTGATCATAAAATACAAAACCAAAGGATAGGGTTGTGAACAGCAAAGTAGACATCAATCTTTATATATTACATGGGCAGTCTCTTTTTTGCACCTGCAGCAGCCATCAGAGAAATCTTAATTGGCTATTCAATTACTGTGCATTTAAGATTTGCATAAAAGTGTGAGAGTTTATTGATAATCTTGAAACTGATAGTCTTTCAAAACCATCTCAATATTCATGAATTTCAACTGGAAGGGAATTTAATGTAAGAACAGAACAAGGCAAAGTTTGAGTAGACCTTACAAAAACTTCAGCAATGACAAATTAAATCAGTTGTTGAATGCCCTTTGACATTCTTGCTTGTGTGTATGAGGCCACATTTCTAATAGAGAAATACGGAGAACATTCAATCATATTCTTTTTAAAAGAGTAACGATCGAAACTGGTTTTCTGTTTGGGTATACAGCCAAACTTGCCTATAGAGAGCAGCATTGTCCTGAACCTGAAGGGAGACGTCCTGGAAAGATACAACATCCTCCTGAGGGCGCTGGTCGTCTCTGAGTGATCACAGTTTACAACTTTATCAAAGCTTCAGAGAGACTGCATCCAAGTCAGCCCTTGACTGTACACAGAGTTCTAACCTGACTGTGACTTGTCATTCTTGGGATCAAATCCAGCACCCAAAACTATCTGCACCTGAAGTTTTCACTGTCTTTTGAAGCACAATTATAATATTATACATGTTTGTATGAGCTTCCTTTCTAATCAGTCAACAGAGTTGGTGTGATGAAGACACATTAAAGTGATTATGCAAGGACTTCCTGCTTACAATAGAGCTGACAATTTTTTAAATCATTTACAGCAGTCTTTCAGTCCTCTGTTGATTGTGCAAGTCTTTAGGGCCTTTCATGCACTACAGAGGTGACATAAATGCAAGTGTCAATATGAATTATTTGTAGTATATACTGTAAATGTGGACATTTTCGCGGTGTGGAAACTTTTGTGCATTTTGCGCAACCAGAATCTAGCGTGAAAATAAAAGCACACAAGTATTTTTGCATGCCATATGTTCCAGTAGTAAATGTCTTGATCCAGCAGAAGTAAAAACACATGAAATTCATCTTACCCAGCCGAGTGCAAAAAAAATTCCCTTTTACAGTACTTGTATTTCATGACATTCAATCATTCATGTACAATCAGATAACTAATATTATCAATATCAGGTTCATGGATTCCAAGTTTCTGCATACATTGCTGTTATGATGTGAGATTTTTGACTTCGAGTTTGAGTGAAGGAGAGCTCACTTTTCATGTTCTCTGTTAGTGAACTTACATCAGTTGTTGCAGTCATTTACTTTGAACAAAAGCCAATGCCTACATGCAGCGGCTACTTGAAGCCTAAAAACTGCATAGATAATAGTTGCTATTGTACAGTAATATTAGTCAATTCATAAATATTGCAGGTTGTACATACTTCATGACAATATTATCTTTGTAAAGAATGTATATATTGTAAAGAGTGTAAAGTTGGTCATTTGCTTACATTGACTTGACTTCCTTACCTTGTTTAAGGTGTAAATACCAGCGTGAGATGATGGTATTGGATCTCAGTCCAAACATTAAAACATTGAATCTCAAATTGCTTTCTTGTTCTGTGGTTGTTTCAATTTGTGTGAGTCAAGTACATCTTTCCATCATTCTCTTTTAAGACCCAGTGTTCATACATTTGATATGCATATCATGTTTCATACATCCACATTTTTGTCCCCGCCGAACAAGTTCGAGCAGGGGACTATAAAACGGGCTCCTAACGTGTGTGTGTCCGTGTGTGTGTGTGTTCGTGTGTATGTGTGTGTGTGATCAAAATGTTCAATTTCCTACTTCTCTGTCATTTATGAGCCAATTTTGATTCTGTTTGCTTTATATGATAGCACTACATGGGAGCTTTGAAACTTCTACACAGAATTTCAGTTTTGACCTTGACCTTTGACCTATATTGTACATTTTGCTACAAAATGCTACTCTTTCGCCATTTCTAACCCAATTTCGATTTCGTTTGCTTTATGTGAGGCACTAGGTGAGGGCTTCAAAACTCGTACACAGAATTTTGACCTTTGACTTCTTTGACCTTTGACCTTGATTTTTGACCTATATTGTACATTTTGCTACAAAATGCTACTCCTTCGCCATTTCTAACCTGATTTCGATTTCGTTTGCTTTATGTGATGGCACTAGGTGAGGGCTTCAAAACTCCTATGCAGAATTTGACCTTTGACTTCTTTGACCTTGATTTTTGACCTGTATTGTACATTTTGCTACAAAATGCTACACCTTCACCATTTCTAACCCGATTTCCATTCCGTTTGCTTTATGTGATGGCACTAGGTGAGGGCTTCAAAACTTTTACACAGAATTTAGAAATTTAACTTCTTTGACCTTTGACCTTGATTTTTGACCTATATTGTACATTGGCTACAAAATGCTACTCCTTCGCCATTTCTAACCTGATTTCGATTCCGTTTGCTTTATGTGATGGCACTAGGTGAGGGCTTCAAAACTCCTATGCAGAATTTTGACCTTTGACTTCTTTGACCTTGATTTTTGACCTGTGTTGTACATTTTGCTACAAAATGCTACACCTTCACCATTTCTAACCCGATTTCCATTCCGTTTGCTTTATGTGATGGCACTAGGTGAGGGCTTCAAAACTTTTACACAGAATTTTGAACTTTGACTTCTTTGACCTTTGACCTTGATTTTTGACCTACATTGTACATTTTGCTACAAAATGCTACTTCTGGCGGGGATATATATTACGCACCGCGTAATTTCTACTTTTCCTTGCTTAGGGTAAACTTGTTTGAAAAGACAGTTCAAAGGCAATGTGGAAATAAAGAGGAAAAAAGTATGTCGTCAAAGTTATAAGCAAAATTAAACAAAATTTGTGTAATTTTGCTTTTGCTTTTGCATTTAATGACATACAGTGTTATATTTGAAATCAGTGTTTTCAGTAATGCAGGATTTCCAAGCTTAGCAATATGCAGTAAAATAAAATATATTCCACCTTATTCCCCAAAACAAACCACATAGACGGCACAAAAGCTGGCCTCAAGATAACAAAGTTTGGAAGTTTAGAAGCAGTCAAAGCATAAGAATAAAGCATTCAAACACTGGCATTCAAACTAGATAGGTTGATTTAAAATGGTGGGATAGTAAGTGTATACAGGAGAAAATAAAGATACACGTATACCTTATGAATGCCCCCCCCCCAAAAAAAAAATACATATATATATACATATATATATATATATATATATATATATATATATATATATATATATATATATAAATATTACAGTGGGACCCTCCGCAACTTGGAAAATAGTGAATCAATCCAAGTACAATTTCGAATCCAAGTACAATTTTAGGGTATGAAACTATTTCTTATTACCCGCATCTTACAGAAAACCCCATCCGATGTACAGTGGTCAAAGAGAAATTAGGATTTTTGTAGAGCATGTCGGGAATCCCTTTCCTCCAAGTTCTGTTTATTGTGTTCACATATTAATGTGCAGTTCCAAGAGCATCCAAGTGCTTAACTTGGAAGAATCAGACGCATTACCTGCTTTGCAATGATCAACATTTCTCTGTGACTACTTAACGAAATTGAATGGGGTTTCCTGCAAAATAAAGCTGAGATGTTATATTTTAAGACCCTGAAATAATATTCAGACAGTTTAAACATATGGAAGTAAATATCAATGTAAAGATTTGATTGTACTTTTTTGGTTGACATACTGTAAAATGTATATACAACATTTGATTTTCAAACAGGCTTGAGTGTTTGTGACTTCATCTGGTTAATACGATCGGCCATCATATACATGATGAAGTCAGAGGCATGAAAACAAAGTTTGGTGAATTTGCTGCAAATCAAGGAATCTGCTATTTGTTCAAAAACAAAATTCATAACCTTGCCTTTTTATATTTCCTTACAAAAAATAAAAATCTAGGAATGATTTGGAATTTGACACTGTGTAGTAGGCCTATGTATAAAGCTAATTACTGTGTTTTTGTTTTGTTTTGCTTTTTTTTCTCATCTCCTGCATGCCTGAGTGCATCTAAACCTCAAAGCTGATTTATACAAAATCATGTGATGGTCTGCTTTCTTACTTTTTGTTTGTGTGTGTGTGTGTGTGTGTGTGTGTGTGTGTGTATTTTAAATTTAGGGAGCCAATTATACATGATTGGAAAAGGTGACATATGGAGGATCTACCGATTCAAAATCAGAAAATCCATGCCGGACGACTTTATTTTCTCTGGAGGAAATGGGGGGGGGGGGGCATACACACTTTCTTGTCAAATTGAAAAAAAACAAACTTCAGTGGACCTCGAGTAAGTAGACATCGCGTAAGTCGACACAATCATATTCCAATTTTTGCGTAAGTCTACATGTTGACAAATTGCAAGTCTGAAATTCTTTTCTTTGTCTCTATTAATACATAGCAACCGTGATGATAAATAAAGGTGATGATGATGGTGATGATGATGATGATTATGAATATGATGATGATGTATTAAACGTTTGTTGTGATTTTTGACCATGAGAGAATATAGGATTATGGTTTAAGTGTTACGTGTTTAGATCGAGATTTAAAGAGGGTATCGCGCAGAGCGGTGAATGTTTGCGAGCGTCGCGAATTAGGGAATTTTAGGTTTCGTCATTGTTCGTTGACAGTTGCAATCAAATTCGTAAAGAATTGCAATCAAAGTCATTCTATCAATTTCACTGTTGTAAACAGTTTTTTTTTCTTGTTGCAAAGAAATTGTGAAGCTGTACAACCTCCCAAACTTTCGCCGCTCAGTGAGATACCCCCTTCTAAGTCGCACTGAAACGTCTTCGTTTCTCGATATTTGAATATGTGCGCTTCCAATGCATGCGTTATTACTTTACAAGACATTTTTGGTAGACCGTATGAATTTTGATATCTGTGTCTTTCAAAAAGGCATCCACTATAATATAAAGATTTCTTTGGGTAACCTTTGTCTCTCTCAATGTCACTTCGATACTGTCCCGATGCGTAGTGACATCGAAGTTGAAACGCAGCGGGAAATTTGAAATTTTGAATGTGTTTTGAATTTTCACGGGCCTTTGCGTTTTAGATCCGTTACTTCCAAACGCATGGAAACTCAGCGCCCTATATCAATGTCACTTTGGATCCAATTTAAATCATACATTTCCAGATCGATGTCTTCTCCGTGTCTCCAGTTTTTACACCGAAATGAAAACTTGCCGGTTCAACACATCGGCGGGACCAAGACCGAAATGATGTCGACGAGCTGATTCACTAGACGTTTCGGCATGTGAAATGGTCCTATACTTCAATGTACTTAGGGCCTATAAGACTCGTTGCTGAACTTGCCTTTCTTTTTTGTTTTTCTTTTTCGTTTTTGTTTTTTTGGATATTATTATTCCAAAGGTCATATCATCCTACAACCATACATGTGTTTGTGAACAACTAACGGTGACTGATGGTATAACACTATCTCAAAAGCGCGTCCAACGCATTAAGTCGACATTCGCGCAAGTCGACAGATTTTCTCCGCTCCCAGCGGTGTGACGACTTAGAAGTATTGTTTACCATTGGGAGCAGTGATCTAAAAAATTAAAAAAAAATGATGCATATGTGGAGGTCAGTTGTATCACAAAACAGCCTAACATATAAAAAATTGCAGTAAATCCTAAAACGTGATATCACTATTTTTCTCAACAAACCATGAACAATAAACCATTGTTCACATTTTATAATATATATATATATATATATATATATATATATATTCAACAATACTTATCATTGATTATACTGATTAACGTTTTAACATTGGTTGTCTCTATCCCTAACTCACATTTTATATCTATTTTGAACCACACATAAAGCTGGGTTTTTGTTTCATCTGCATCGTATCGTAAATAATGCCTGTAGATCATTAAACATGTTACAGGAGACATAACAGGAACGGCGCAGTGTTTTCAAAAGTGTGGGGGCCCACTTCCGGGTTTCATGAGCCAACAAAGTGATGACACCTTATGTATTCCTTTGTATGGTGCACAAAAAGTGTGGGGGCCCGAGCCCCCACGGCCCCCACGGCTGCGCCGGCCCTGATAAGTCATAATACATAAGACAAAATATTTTTAGAGAGATTTCATCGATCAAAATCGATGATTTTATTGACTCTTTCGACCTCCTCTCGGGGTATGAGAGTAGCAAACAAAGAGTATGAATACAATGATACTAAAAATTACACATGACACAAAAGTAAAATATATACAAGATTATAGTGTATATGGGAATACAAACATGAGTAAAATGAAAAGATATACAGACGTTAATCTACATGTAAATAGCAGATTACAAATTTGACAAAGAATGTTGCTTTACTAACCTACCGCTACGTGTCGCTACGTATATATAATACTTTGATTATGATTTATTCCAAGCTTCAATTAGATTTCCAATTTACTTTTTGCAAGATATTGATGACGACGTCGATTTTGCATGCATCCTAGGCCTAGTAACGCAAGTCTCGCGAGACACAGAAAAGTGTCAGCAGACGACGAACAAAACTACAGAAATACCACCTAAGGCAAAGCCGAACGCGATGGCGATGACATGTGAAGTGGAAACACACACACGCACACACACACACACACACACACATACTCACACACGCGCATACACATACTCATACACACAAACCGGTTGGTATGTTTCTGCTTGAAGGACGGCGTCCCATTCTCACATTGTAATCTGATTCTGTGGTTAGCAGACGACCATGCCAATGGTACTCTGTATACTGTGCGTAACAGTACGAACTCAACGCCTTACTGCGAATTCCACACACATGCGTACAAAAACCAACTTGTACACTGATATAGTCTTTCCTCAAGTGACGTACACAATTGGCAATTTCGACGCGTTAGGGTTACGGAAAAAAAAAAAAATCGCGACCAGGGCACGATATTCTTCTGGAAGGACGAGCTGAAGACATTCCCTCAGAATTTGGCGTGTCTGTCTCGGCAACTGCTGCCTCTCTCGAATGCTTGGTGGTTTCCCTTCGCGATACAGTTTGCATAGCCGCTGATATTCCTGGGTCTCGTTCCTGTGCGGATTTTATCTCCATCATGCTGAGCTTCTCCAGTGCACCATCTTCTACACAAGGATCATTACCATGTACAACATTCACTGCAAGCCCCTGGGAGCCGGGGGTGCTGGGGGTGCTGCAGCACCTCTGACTTTTTGAGCAGGGGGGCATAGCACCCCTGTGAAAAATAAAAGTTGGGGGTGCTTCTGCACCCCCAACTTATATCTTTTTCCAGGGAAAATTGCTTGTTTTTTTCTATAGAAAATTGTCCAAATATCCCACCCAAAGTGTGCATCAGATTGCTTAATTTCACTTCTGAAAATGCGAAATCTCCATAGCGTGGGAGGGGTATCCCCCTCCCACGCAGAACAAGCTTATAAGTGCAGACAGCACTATTAAAGCATTTTCATTGTCCCTGGATATTTTGCTTTTCCTACTTTTCTATTGATTTTTTTTTAATATGCTACCTGAAGGGCTCACTTGATTGCTGAATTTTAAATCTAAAAATGCAGAAGTTCCCTCATTTAGGGGGAGGGTACCCCCTTCAGGAGAGCGTCGATGGAGGGGGCAGCATATCATTTTGCCCCCCCCCCCCAGTAATTTCCCAGATGTGGATTTTTTTTTATTCGACACTATCCCAATCTTCACACAAACTGTGCACCAGTCAATTCTGAAAGGCGAAATCTCCCTCGTATTGAAGGGAAATACCCCCTCTCACGATATTTCCCTTTCTATTCTAGAGTAATGCAAAAGCTTCCTCGTATGCAGGGGTGCGGGGCAGTTGCCATGATATTACCCCCCTCCCAATGATTTTCGGGATGTCGGAGATTTTCTTGCTTTTTGTGATGGAAAACTGTCCAAATATTTTTCCGAAACTGTGCAAGGCATTGTTGCAGTTCAATTCTGAAAATATAATGGGTTTATACCCTCTTCCACATCCTCCCCCTTTGGTCCTTTCCCATAAGATTGACATATCTCCGAATGATTCTTTCATCAATAGATCTGTCATTTCTGTTCAAAAAATGCGAAAGTTTCCTCGTGTGGGAATATAATATCCTCATTTCATTTAGACCCTAACCATTTTCCCGCTTAGTTCCCCTCCATACGTTCCATAGACGCAGTGGTAGTACACTTTGTGGATTGATAATTTCCCTAATTCCACCAAAATGTTTTTGCGAGATAATGTCATTTGGATTCTAAAAGTGCCACAGTTTCCTCGTATTAAATAGCCTCAATCCTGGAATAAAAATATTGGGTGGGAGCTATGCAAACACATCACTTTGCCCCCACCCTCCCCATCCCTCCCCCCCCCCCCCCCAAAAAAAAATCCCCACGATGCGGAAAAATTTCTTGCTTTTTTTTTAATAGAAACTCTCCAGATATTTCACCAAAAGTGCACAAGATCGTTTAATTTCAATTCTGAAAATGGAAAATGCCCCTCCCCCGTTAGGCCAACTTCTATCCACTTAGTAGACTTTTGAGATCGACACTTTCTGAATATTTCATCAAAAAGTGCGCACCAAATCTGTCACTTTGATTTAAACACATCCAAAAGTGCCAAAATGTGGGAAGGGGATATTCTCTTTCAGTTTACCTTTATTCCCCTACTACATTTAGTAGGGTTATGCTTCTTTGTCTGACAGTTTTTCAAATGCTCCATCATAAATGACTGTAATTGTGTAGAACCAATTATTTTCATTTCAATCCTTAGAATACAAAGGCTCTCTCGATTGGGAGGGGTTATAGAGGACACCCCCTTCTAAAACCCACCCCCTTGCTGTATTAGCCTCCACCCCTTGCATTGATTATGATATGGCTACATTACATAACATATTAAATCAAAAATGTGTACCAGAAATTCCACATCTTTGAATCACAATCATAAAGATACAAAAGCTCTCTCATGTAGGAAGGGGATACATCCTCCCACATCCTTCCCCCACTCGGTCTCCCTCCATAGATGACTCACTACACTTGTCCGATACAAATTCCAGGATATTCCACCTAGATTTTGCGTCAGATTATTGTACATTGTATTTCAATTCTAAAAATGCAAAAGCTCCGTCGTGTGAGAGGGGGCTACCCCTCCCAACCCCGCCTCCTCAACTTCCATACATTTATTACTCAGTGATGATGCACACGCAGAACAAGAGCTGATTATACCCCCGATTTAATGGTCATTCACATTTCTGTGAATATTCATTTTTCATACTTCTTTTTTTAAATTTCACCAAAAGTGTGCACCAGATCACTGAATTTCAGGTCTGAAATCCAAAATCTCCCTTATGTGGGAGGGGATATATTCCCTCCCACAACCTTACCCCCTTAGGTCCCCTTCCATGGACTTATACAAAGTAAAGACCAACAAACGATCTCCTTCGTGTGGGAGGGGGATACCCCCTCCCACACCCTCCCCCTTTATGTCCCCGTCCATGAACTTATACAAAGTGAAAATCCACACACACGAACGCTGATACAACTTTCAAAATATTCCACCAAGAGTGTGCATCGGATCATTGTATTTCAATTCTAAAAATGCAAAAGTTCAATCGTGTGGAAGGGGCCTGGCTACCCCTCCCATCCTCGCCTCATCAACTTCCATACAGTTATTACACAGTGATGACGCACACGCAGAACAAGAGCTGATCATACCCTCATTTAATGGACATTTACATTTCTGTGAATATTTATCTTTCATACTTTTTTGTATTTCACCAAAAGTGTGCACCAGATCGCGGAATTTCAGGTCTGAAAATCCAAAATCTCCCTTATGTGGGAGGGGATATGCCCTCCCAAAACCTTCCCCCCTTAGGTCCCCTTCCATGGACTTATACAAAGTAAAGACCACAAATATGGGGATATATAGTCCACTAAGACTGTGCATCATATCGTTGTAATTAAATTCTACAAATGCAAAAGCTCCGTCGCATGGAGCCACCTCCCATCCCCGCCTCATCAACTTCCATACAGTTATTTCACAGTGATGACTCACACACGGAACAAGAGTTGATTGTAACCCAATTAATTGGTCATTCACATTTCTGTGAATATTTCATTTTTCATACTTTTTGAAAAAACTCACCAAAAATGTGTGCCAGATCGCTGAATTTCAGAAATGAAAATTCAAAATTTCTCCAGGGTGGGAGGGGATACCTCCTCACAGTGATGACGCACACACGGAACAAGAGTTGATTGTAACCCGATTTAATGGTCATTCACATTTCTGTGAATATTTATTTTTTACTTTTTAAGAAATTTCATCAAAAGTGTGCACCAGATCGCTGAATTTCAGGTGTGAAAATTCAAAATCTCTCCAGTGTGGGAGGGGGATACCCCCTCCCACACCCTCCTCCGTAGGTCCCCTTCCATGCACTTATACAAAGTGAAGACACACACACACACACACACACACACACACACGAATCAAGAGATAACAGATACCTCATTCAACAATTCATCCATGAACATAGTCCACGAGTATTCACTTTTTTTTTTTGACTGAAGAATTTCAAAATTTACCACATAAAGTGTGTTGAATTTCACTAAGAGTGGAAAAGTTTCCTTGTGTGGTGGAGGGCTTTCCCACCTCGTTTCGATGTCCCCATCCCCTCCCTTCACCTCCCCCTGCTCCCCCCCCCCCCCCCATTTACTGAAACGCTGCCATTAAATATGATCCGGCAACCGAACGGGTGGGTCAGGGGTTCAGTACCCCTGTGAAAAAAGTTGCTCCCAGGGGCCTGATTCACTGCCATGATCCATGAAGCGCCTTCCTTGTGACCAACTTGGATACCTGCACAGACAGCACTGAGTGTTGTAAGGGAGATGCACTCAGTGAAATCATGCATTGTGGAGCAGTCCAGGGGCTCACGGGAAAGGGAGTCGGCATCCACGTTGATTCTTCCAGTCGATACTTGGTAGTGCAGGAGAAGTCTGCTAGCATTGAGCTTGGCAGAAGTCAGGACATCATTATGTGAGGGGATTGTTGTCGGTGTACACTGTGACGGGTGGTGAGTAATACAGGTAGTCCCGAAATCGATCACATATGGCCCACTTCAGTGCGAGAAATTCTAGTTTCCCAGAATGGAGGTGGTGCCGTTTCTTGACTGGTGTCAATGTTCCTGAGGCATAGGCAATCACCCTGAGCTTCTCTCCCTGCTTCTGGTACAGCACAGCCCCAAGTCCCTGGTTGGATGCATCTGTGTGCAACACGAACGGCTTCTCAAAATCTGGAAAAGCCATGACTGGTGCTTGCAGCAGGCTGTCAATCAAGGAGCTCAGGATCTCATGGTGGTTGCCTGTCCACTCGATGGGAGTGATTAGAAGGGAGTACGTGTTCACTCTTCTTGCCTTTTCCTTTCGGCTTCCCTCCTTTGTTCTCAGGGGAGATGGAGAGGAGATTGTACAGTGGTCGAGCTGTCTTCGAGAAGTTCGGAATATACCGCCTGTAGTAGCCCAGGAGTCCAAGTACTCGCCTCAGCTCACCTACTGTCTTGGGCGTCTTTTCTTGAAGAGCTTCCACAGCCTGAACGTCTGCTGGGTCTGAGTGATGGCCCTCAGAAGACACTATTCTACCCAAGTATTTCACCTCCTCAAAGAAGGCTTTAGCTTGATTCCCTTGGCTTTCAACCTCTGAAGGACTTGCCGTAGATGCTTGATGTGGTCTTCGAAAGTTGAGCTGTAGACCAACACGTCGTCAAGGTAGACGTGACAGATGTCACCACTCAACTCTTCCAGGCAACTCGCCATACATCTTTGGAATACATCAGGGGCATTGGTAAGACCAAATGGAATTCTATTCCATACGTACAATCCCCAGGGAGTGACAAAAGCTGTCATATGCTTGCATTCTTCTGCAACAAACCCCTGGTGGTACGCTTTCCCTCGATCGAGGGTGGAAAACCACTGGTTTCCACCAAGGCTGTCGAGGACATCTTGTATGCGAGGAATGGGCTGTCTGTCTGGGATGGTCTTGGCTTTGAGGGCTCTATAATCAATGCAGAGGCGCAGTGATCCATCTCGTTTCCGCACGCAAACCACTGGAAAAGAGTACGAGGAGGAAGATTTCCTTACCCAATTCTTATTCAAGAGGCCCTGGATGTAGTCCTTGACTTCACGAAGTAGTGGACGAGGGATAGACAGGTATGTCTTGTGCACTGGGATTTGATCAGTGAGGTTTATCTACATGTGAAGGTCACTGATATTTCCAATATCTTCTTCCCCCATCGAAAATGCTTCTTTCTCTTCTCGCAGCATCTCGAGGATCATAAGCTTCTGGGGAGGGGACAGGTGGTCTAGGCAGAAATTTGAGCTGGAGCCAGTCATCTTTAAGGGTTGTTTTAATTTCACCAACACTAGCCTGTTTGGCAACTGGGACTGATTCGATGCCAGAAATTGGTTCTAATGTAGCAATCACGGATTGTTTTGCTACCACTATATCTCCCTTGGAAGAGATCGTCACCACTACTTTCACCTTGCTGAACTTTCCCTTCCCAATCTCCACGATCGCTGGGTTCACCTCCAGGAATTCATGCAGTGAAGGGTCAAGGGCGGGTTCTAGCAGTGCTGTATGACTGCGTAGGACTGCGGTGTGTATCTTGCAGGGAACAAGAAGTTACCTCAGCTAGAGAAAGACAGGAAGAAAACGGAAAAGGATCTGTTTGATGCAATGACAGCAATGGAAATACACGACAGGAAACAAAATTTGCTGTTTTATGGGATTAAGGCCGAAACTCAGAATCCCACATCCAACCAGGCACTGCTGGATATTTGTGGCGCCATCAAGCAGCTTGGCTTCTCTGACGAAGAAACCTCCGCGATGCTTTTCGCGAACGTACATCGCCTGCCTCGCAAACCCCGACCAAATCTCACAGGACCCAGTGGAGATACCCCGAAGACCCCTAGTTTGCAGGCACAAACCCTTGTTGGTCGTATAGGAGTCTGCATGCGCCAAGACTAATACACGCACCACTACACTGCAGTTTCTCCCAAGCTTCAACACAGGGCCTATGGGACAGTGCCAAAGTGGTGCATGTAGTAGTCTTGGCGCAGACTCCTTTACGACCAACAAGGGTTTGTGCCTGCAAACTAGAAGACCCCCGACCCGATTATCGCGCGATTCGTCTCGATGTTTGATAGGAACGCCGTTCTTCACGCTTTTGAGACCAGACATCGTTCGCCTGAGACCCGGCCATGCTTCAACGTGAAAACAGACCTCCCCCCAAAGCTCAAAGCCCGTCGCTACGAACTTGAATCCGCCGCGTACAAGCTGAGAAAGGACCACGGAAAGTCTACACGAATCCGCTTGGTAGGAACCCGACTTATCCTGGAGTCACGCGATAAGGGCCAGAAAACAGCGCCATGGGACCATTACATTGAATAAGTGGTGAGAGATTTTCATTTCTGATTACCAGGTAGTTGTCAAATTCACATCTAGTCTGAGTCTATTATGTGATATCATAGCTATTTTTCTCAGCACTCTGCTTGTTACATCAATCCGACGCCATTTTTTTTGCTTTTGTGTGTAATTCAGACTAGATTTTAGATTCAAATTATACAAGCTATAAATGTCACACTTCAAGTGAATTGAACAACAGGATAACTGCATCCGTATGATACTATAGGTAAATTTAATTTACATTGAAAGTTGCTGATATTCATGTAAAGTAGGCACATTTATTTCATTCTCTTAAAATAGCAGCATATATTAAATACATGATATTTGTCGTGATAGTTGCTTATAAATAAATGTAACAGCATAATATTCTGATGCAGGTGGATTGAACCTCCTTTGTTGTTGTTTTTTTAAAGCTCAGTCAGTACCCGTTAAGGCCACGGTTTTGTGCGTTCGTATCGTGTCGGTAGCATTCTTTATTTCATTTTGTGAATCCCTGTGCCGTACAAATTTTGAGTTTGTACCTGGAGTTTTACCTCGTACACAGGGTGACGATATGACAATGTTCCACTCCCTCTATTCTTTAGTGATAGCAATTTACTTTGTAATGTATGAATCCTTCTCACTGGTAAATGACCGGGTATCATTTCTCGCACCTGTTATACGATATGTAAATGTCATGCGCCGTAACAAAATTTCATGTATTCACATTAAGCCCGAGTCACCCGAGCAACCTACCTTCCTTTTCATCAGCATTCGATTACGTAACACTGATTGAAAGCAAGCATTGGTATTACTCATGCACACTGAGTACTTATTGATAGTGTTCTCTGCTATTCGTGAATCGCGTGGTAGTCATGGAGATGAAATTCTCTACACTTTTGCAATACGTTGTGTTGATTCCCCGATAGTTCATCATAATGGATAGTCTTCCAATGCAGTCACTGTCAAACGATGATTTTGTAGAAGCAGTTTTTGTCAGTAATTATACTACGTCTCACAAAACAATTGAGGTGTATTTTCAGTCTGATGTTATTCATCGTTTACATGAGCAAATGCCTGACTTACATGTGATATATGACGAAAACGATGCAGCTGTACCTCGTATAACCACCGAATATGTTTTACCACAACAACTGGTACACCGCGAAACTTTTTCTTCACGAAATACTTTTTCTGTAATGCATCATAATGTGAGAAGTTTAAGTAAAAAATTTGATCAATTAAAATTACTTTTAAATCTTTCATCAGTTACTTTTTCAGTTATTGGTCTTTGCGAAACTTGGTTGCATGATCCGCTTCATTCGCTGGTATGTATTGAAGGTTACACTTTAAAGGACAAGTTCACCTTCATAAACATAAGGATTGAGAGAATGTAGCAATATTAGTAGAACACATCATTGAAAGTTTGAGGAAAATCGGACAATCCGTTCAGAAGTTATGAATTTTTGAAGTTTTTGAGCAGTAACCGCTGGATGAGAAGACTACTGGAGTGTATGAATAACTTAGATGTCACATGCGTACAACAATATAAGGAAAATATAAAGAGAATTTCACAAAATTTCATCTTTTGAAAAAAGTACACATTCCCCTGACTCATTACCGACAAATGTTATGGGTAATATTATTCCCCCTGCCTTTAGGAAGAGGCAAGTCAAGTGCTCTTCTTTTATTATGCAAAAAAGTGAAAATATGTTGAATTTTCTTTATTTTCTTTACACTGTTGTACGCATTTGACTCACAAGCTGTAGTAGTCTCCTCATCCAGCGGTTCAAACACAAAAGTTTTAAAAATTCATAACTTTGCATCGATTGTCCAATTTTCCTCAAACTTTCACTGATGTGTTCTACTAATATTGTTGCATTCTCTCAATCCTTATGTTTATGAAGGTGAACTTGTCCTTTAATTTCAAAGGATAGAACACGTAAGCATGGTGGTGGTGTGGCCTTGTTTGTTAAAGATGATGTTAAGTTTAATGTTATGGAAACATTTTGCCAAGTTTCTGATATGATTGAATGTGTCTTTATAGAAATTGTTATACCGAATGCGAAAAACCTTATAGTTGGAGAAATGTACAGGCCACCAAATAGTAATTTTAACGATTTTGTCGGTGTACTGCAAACTATACTTGACTCTCCCTCTCTTATGAACAAGCATTGTATATTGATGGGAGACTTTAATGTTAATTTATTTTGTTATAATGAAAAGCCCCAGTGTCAGGAATTCTTAGATACAATGATGTACAATTCATTTATACCTTGTATCACGAAACCAACAAGGGTTTCTGATACAACTTCGTCACTAATTTACAACATATTTACAAATTTATCTCACGTTGCCGATCAAGGAATCATTGTTTCTGATATATCGGATCACTTCCCTATATTTGTGACGTTACACGATATTTCTGAAAAAGGTAAAACAAATTAAAATAAAAAGGGATTTCGAGTAATGTCACAACAACGCACAGTGGGCCAGAATGAGCTCAAAGTGCGCCAAAATTATATTCCGTGGTTTCTTTTTACCCAAATTTGGTGTCTAAGGGTAATTTGGGGCGTAGAATTGATTGAACATAATTTCAAACTCATATGACGTCACGGTGATGCTGTTTTTTCATTGGCTACCAAAAGTCTGTCTGTAAATGACGAATAAAGCAATGCAAATCTTAGGCTGTTATTTTTTTTTCTTTAAAGATTAATCTATCTTTTCACATTCACTGACACTGCTTATATAGTACCATTGAATACACGATGCTTACATGTCATAGAAAGTGTATAAACATTCGGGTTTCGTTAAAAGAATCGAATTTATGCTGAAAGTTCCATATTACACACGTACTGCAAAATGATACTGTTGTCCGTGTAAACTAGTTAGAATATAAGTTTATGATGTATACGCTGTACGTTTTGGTGAATTTATTCACTTTATTCTATTTCTAGCGGGATATAAATGTGCGATATAAAATCAATCTCCGATATAGTTCTTATCTCTCTACAACCTTAGGCCTATGCCATATCAATTCATACAAGCGCAAAAACCATTTTGTCTAATTTTAATGGAAAGATAACAAATTGTGAAGTCAGTAATCAGGAAAATGAAAGGTTACACTGCAAAAAGTCCGGTGTTAAATAGTGAACACTGAGCTGGTGTTAAATTTTCGGTGCTCATTTATGGTGTTAAATTAACACCTACGGGTGTCATTTCCAAATTTTAAACTGTTTTTTGAAGAGTTTCTTAGTAACTGCACTTCTTGTTGATTTTTAATTTAAACAAGACGATCAAGAATTTTACATTAAAATACTAGATTTTTGAAAAAATGTGAAAATAGATTTACACCAAAGTAACACCAGCTGGTGTGGTCCCTTATTGAAGCTGGTCGGGTGTTAAACCATTGATATTAACACCAGCAAATATCAAATCAACACCATGTGGTGTCATTTTTGAATTAACACCAGTACAGTGTCAAAATAACACCAGGTACAGTGTCAAATTAACACCACGAAATGTCAGGTGAACACTTTTCAACACCATCACAGTGCATTTTTAACACCTGTGGGTGTGGTCCTTTATTGAAGTTTGATCGGTGTTAGATTTAACACCCGTGGTGTTAAATCTAACACCGATGTTTTTACAGTGTATGACTTAGCAGCTAAGAATGAGTCTGCCGTGTATGAAAGTTTACTTGGAAAAGCTAAAATAAAAAGATTGTATTTTTGAATGAAAAATTTATCGGAATTACTATCATATGAAATTATAAATTCATCCACGTTCCACAATGATTTTTTTTTTTCTCATCAGTCGTCGGAAGCAATTTTTTTTTTTTTGCTTCCGACAACCCACAAAGTGTATGGGATCACAGTCTGATGAATCCGACTTGTATTGGTCGCCTATCAGGTCAATGTCAGACATGTCAGGCATGATCCGATGAGGCAAGATCGTCCGATGAGGATCACGCGAGCAATGTCTGACATTGACCTGCAATCGGATTCACAAACTGCGATCCTATACACTTTGCTGAGCGGCCGGAAAGCAACAGACTTTGCTTCCAACGAGTAACCGATGAGAATAAAATCTCTGTGTTTTGGTGTATAACGTTCTATCTGCATGTCAAGGGTAGGATCGAAGTATTTAGGTGTCCATACAATATGTATCGCAGTGGGAATAGCTATGTTTACAGTAGTGGCTATGACAATTATGGACAATATGGCTATATGATTATGGCCTTGGCTATGTGCAATTATGTACTCTTTTATCTTCGGAGGAGGGGTCTTTTAGGTGCCGGACTAGCCCTAGATACATGTATTTTATAACTCTGTTTGCCTCTTATTCAGTGATATTCATGTTTCTGTGCCTTTAACGTGCGAGGAAAAAAAAAAATAAATAAATAAAAAATGCCGCCCTCATGCGGCCCAGTATGATATAACAGCATTCCTAAGCGGCTGCAAGGTCCAAAATAGACGTAATGTGTCGCGGAAAACCGGCTCTAACACAAAAAGTGGCAAAAGGTGGCAGCCAAATCTGGTATCAGCTTAAAGCTAAGACATCAGGGAATGTGGTGGTAATACAATTTAGTTGGAAATCCGTGGCAATCTAAACTTTTCATTAGGGTATATTAAAAAGACAAATAATTAGCCTCTTTTCCAGGATATTTAGCATAAAATATTCATGAACATTAAGTTTCTTTGCATTTCTACGGCATTCATAACGTAAAATGAACTCTGAGAAATAAGTGGGAGAAATTACAGGTTGATATCTCAAAAACTACATGTTGAAATCTCAAAAACTACATGTTGAAATCTCAAAAACTACATGTTGAAATTACTTATTTATCAAAGAGGTTACAATTTGCTTGGAAACTCTTAAAATATTGTATTGTGCTACTTCAGGTAGGAAATATACCCCTTTAATGTACATACCTGATTTAAATATTTTAATGATATATTCTTCAAAGTATTGCCTCTCAAGAGCGCATGTCAAAAATTAAAAAATCCCAAGTGCCCAAAGTGACTTTTGGCGCACTTTGGTATCTCTCTGGCCCACTGTGCAACGTATATAGCAAGTTTTAAAATGAGTCTTGATCATACCGACTGGTCTGCTGTTTATAATACGAATGACGCTGATATAGCTTTTGATATATTCAATGAAATTGTTTTGCGTTTATATGATGCTCATTTTGCCAGTTTCATCGATCAAATTGAATTATAAAAAAATCCCAAGAAGTCCTTGGATCACCAAATCAATTTTGAGATCTATAAATCGTAAAAACAATTTATTTCATAGATATAAGTCTAGTGGCACAGAAGAAGCAAAACGCAAATACTCAGCTTACCGAAATACTTTGACTTCTGTGCTACGTAAAGCAAAAAAAGATTATTTTTCTGCACAATTTCAAATCCATAAAAATGATATCAAGTCTACTTGGAAAGTTATAAATGATGTATTAAAAAAGAATGATGAAAAGAAACTGGGAATTGATAAAATAATACAAAATGGAACGATAATTGATGACTCCCGTGGTATTGCTGAAGCATTCAACACGTATTTTGTAAATATTGGGTCAAATTTGGCCAGAAATATTCCTTTAACGGAAAAAACATTTCATTCATTTTTTGTGAATCCCAATCCTAGTTCATATTTTTCACGCCCGTAGATGCATTGGATGTCATTGATATTGTAAATAATTTTAAAGCTAAACAAAGCTCAGGCTATGATGGTATTTTAATGTTTCTTCTTAAACAAACCATTTATGAAGTAGCCGCACCTTTGACCCATGTATTCAATTTGTCTTTAATGACTGGTGTTTTTCCTAGTAAAATGAAAGTTGCCAAGATTATTCCTGTTTTTAAGAAAGGCAGACAGGACGACCTGGGTAATTATAGACCTATATCTCTTTTATCATCATTCTCCAAAGTACTTGAAAAAGTTGTCTACTCCCGAACTATCAAGTTTTTAAATGATCATGATATCTTAGTAGACACTCAATTTGGTTTTCGCAAAAAACATTCGACTACTCACGCTGTTTTGTTGTTAATAGATAAAGTTGTTCAAGCTATCGAAGCTAAATCTCACACTGTTGGAGTTTTTCTGGACCACTCCAAGGCGTTCGACGCAATTGATCATGAAATATTACTGTACAAACTGTCTCATTACGGGATTCATGGCAGCGCCTTGGAGTGGTTCAGAGATTACCTCACAAATCGATCACAATTTGTACACATTAATGATTCTGATTCAAGCACAGCAAATCTAACGTGTGGTGTTCCACAAGGCTCCCTTTTGGGATCACTTCTTTTTATTGTGTACATAAATGATTTGCCCAGGTCGTCAGCACTCCTTTCTTTCCTCTTGTTTGCGGACGATTCAAGTCTTTTTTTGACGCACAAAAATCCTACTGAGTTACTTGATATGCTTAACTCTGAGTTGAATCACGTCAATGATTGGATTCAAAGTAACAAATTATCACTAAATCTAAACAAAACTAATTTTATGGTGTTTAGTAATACAATCACTTGTTTACCTGGCTCAATTTCAATCACAGGAGTAAACTTACAACAGACAAATTCAGTTAAATTTCTTGGTCTTTTAATTGATTGTAAATTATCTTGGCAGGAACAAACAAATCATTTATGTAAGTTATTATCAAGAAATTTGGGTGTTATACAGAAGCTTAAGCATGTTTTCCCCATATATATATTACGTACCTTATATTCGACTTTGTTATTGCCGTATCTTCATTATGGCATATTGGCCTGGGGGAATTGTTCCAAAATACGCCTGGAGTCTATCTTTAGAATACAAAAGCGAGCTATAAGGATTATCAATTGTACCAATTATTTAGCACCGACAAGCCCTCTGTTCAAAAGTAATACCCTCTTAAAGATTTTTGATATATATTCTTACTCCCTTGGGATATTTATGTACCAGTTAACTAAAGACGAATTACCTTATGCTTTCACTCCCATGTTTGTAAAAAATAAAGTTATACATTCTTACCCTACAAGACAGGAAATTTCATTTCACTTTTCTCCTGTGAGAACTGCATTTGCTCTTAAAACAATAGTACATACAGGTCCGACATTCTGGAATAGCCTTGACTCCGACATTACTGAATCGTTGTCATTGAATTGTTTTAAACGTAAACTAAAAAATCCCTTGTGCAGGCTTATATCTAATAATACAACATGCAATTTTATTTGAACTCCCTCTTCTTTATCAGATTCGTTGTTTATCATATGTATTTCATGTTTACCTTTCGTTCTTTTTACTGAGTCATTTATGTCAAGGCTATTCCTGAATTAATGAATCATTATGTATCATGTGCGTTTTGCGCATTCTTACAGTTACGTAACTGTGTTGCTCGGGTGACAAGGAGGTTTGTAAGCGCGTTACAGGTGGCTACTTTGTATTTCGCTATGCTTTCGTATATTTTATTCCTTTCTTTTGCTCTTTTTGCTCTCTTTTCTTTTACGTCCCTTTCCTTCCTTTCATAGTTTTCGTTTCTAGGTTGTTTAAGAAGACCAACACTTTCATATATACAGGGACCTATACATTACAAGCTTTGCTTTTTAGTAGGTCCCCACATTTCATGTTTGTTAAATTGTCTTCTCTTGTATTCTTTGTAATTACGACGCTATGTTCAATCTTATGTTCAATCGATCGTATCATGTTTGATGTTTTGAAATGTGGAACAATCAAATCAAATCAAATCAAATCAAAATCAAGGGATACGTCGTGTGGTCTTCCCTGATAGTACTGATGTGTTTAGCGTTGTGTATGGCGTCGTTATGAGGTCGACAATGGTGTTAATTGTTGGCTTCAGTTGACTTGGGACTATAGAGGACATGACTGCACCTATCTCTGAACATGAGTTATTGTCCAACAAGACTGCTTCTGCAATGATATTGTACCCCAATATGATCTGGCTATCCATGCAGTGGCGTATCTAGGGGGGGGGGGGCAAGGGGGGCACGTGCCCCGGGCGCCACTCCTTGGGGGCGCAAAAAATGAAAAAAAAACGAAGAAGAAGAAGAAGAAAAAAAAGAAAAAATGAAGAAGAAGAAAAAAAAAGAGAAAAGAAAAGAAAAGAAGAAGAAAAAAAAATCGCCCGGAAAGGGAGGGAGAATGGTGGGGGGGGGGGGGGGCAGAAAACCAAATCAAACAAGATAAAAACAAAACATGATGATGACGCGGACAAAATGACAATGTTTATTGTATTTACACAAGAATTCCATGTTCTGTAAGCTGAAATACAAACATTTTCGGCTCGCTCGCTGCGTTCGCTCGCCAAAATTTATATAAAAAAGAAGGTAAGAACAAAACGTGATGATAACGTGGATAAAATGACAATGTCTATTGTGTTCATTCATGTCATTTTATATTTAGCAGGCAAAATGTTTCACGGAGCACGCTGCAATTTCTTTCGTTCTGAAGCGATAGCCAATTGGATCAAAAGAAGGCGCCAACGGTTTCGAACATACGGGGGGGGGGCAAAAAAAACAACAACAAATCAAACAAGATAATAACAAAACTTAATGATGACGTGGAAATATACAAACTTCGGCTCACTCGCTCGTACTAATTTAGAGTATTTTTTCAAGTCTTCAGTTTGTTGGCATAAATTGTCATCTATAAGGTCGTCACTATATCTTGATTAGAATTGTAAGATTTAATACGCAAAAAATGACAAGAGTTCCCTGTTTTGTAAGCTGAAATACAAAAATTTTCAGCTCGCTCGCTACGCTCGCTCGCCAAAATTTATCAAAAAAAAAAAAAAGGAAGAGAAAGATAAGAACAAAACGTGACGATGACGCGGACAAAATGACAATGTCTATCGTGTTCACACGTGTCATTTTATATTTTGGCAGGAAAAATGTTACACGGAGCAGCGGCTGCAATTTCATTCGTTCTGAAGCGATCGCCGATTGGATCAAAAGAGGACGCCAACGGTTTCGAACATACGTGGGGGGGGGGGGGGGGGAGGGGCGGAAAAAAAACAAATAAAAAAGATAAGAACATAACGTAATGATGACGCGGAAATATACAAATTTCGGCTCACTCGCTCGTACTAATTTAGAGTATTTTTTCAAGTCCTCAGTTTGTTAGTATAAATCGTTATCTATAAGGTCGTCACTATAGCTTGATTAGAATTGTAAGATTTGATAAGCAAAAAATGACAAGAATTCCAAGTTTTGTAAGCTGAAATACAAAATTTTCCGGCTCGCTCGCTGCGCTCGCTCGCCAAAATTTACCAAAAAAAAAGAAGAGATAATAACAAAACGTGATGATGACGCGGAAATATTGTAAAATAATTATGATTAGCAAAAAATGACAAGAATTCCATGTTTTGTAAGCTGAAATGCAAAAATTTTTGGCTCGCTCGCTGCGCTCGCTCGCCAAAATTTACCACAAAAAAAAGAGAGATAATAACAAAACGTGATGATGACGCGGAAATATTGTAAGATAATTATGATTAGCAAAAAATGTCAAGAATTCCATGTTTTGTAAGCTGAAATGCAAAAATTTTTGGCTCGCTCGCTGCGCTCGCTCGCCACAATTTATCAAAATTCATTACATTTGAATCACCCTCAAAAGACCCCTTTTAAGTGCTTGAAAAAGCATATCTATGGACTTTGTTTAAAGCGTATTATATCGGGACCATGTGGAAGAACAGACATATTTTGAAAATATGACTGAACAGGCAATCCCCCGTTTCTTCTGTACGTATATACAATGTATATGTAACTTGTAATGTGTGTATTTTTATATGAAGACGGAAATAAAAACAAACAAACAAACAAACAAATAAAGTCCCTACCGGGATGGGTATAGGGTTGAACACTTTTTCAGAAATTAGGGGCGCAATTTTCGCGCTTGCCCCGGGCGCCGTTTTCCCTAGATACGCCACTGTATCCATGGCATTGGTTACGAGGAACGTAGCCATAAGTTCAGTCTTTGTTGGCTGGTCCAGACAAACGCAGAATTTCACATATTCGAGGAATTGGATGCTGGTGCTGTTGGCGGCGGAAAGGTGTAGACAGCCATCAGGAAACAAATCAGAGATCGGTCGAATCTCTTTCCTTGGATGGTGTTTCCTCAGACATTCCTTGGAGAGGACAGAAACCTTGGCTCCCGTGTCCCATAGCGCCTCAGCCCTTTTCTCCCCAATGAAGCAGCTGATGTTGCACCTCTCATCCACTAGTCTGGCCACCCTGAGTCTATTCGCTGGACGATAGTATGTTTCTACTGGTTGTTGGGACGAGACTGAATTGGGCGCTCCATGCCCCATCTGGGCACCCCATTTCCATTTGTTTTTTTAATTTTTCTGTTGTTTGATGTGCCAAAACTTCGTTGACAGACGGGGTTTTGCTTGTTTGAAAGCCAACTTCTGTCTCCTCTCAGCCTCATTGCCAACGGCGACTGTCAGAGCTTTCGAGAAGTGTCTCATCTGACCCGTTGCAACTCAAAAATGGCTTTAGTTCCTGCCGAATAACATCACTTTGTAACCCCGTCGTGATGGCATGAAGAAATATCTGCTGCACCTGATGCTCCTCATATGTCACACCTGATCCCGTCTCTTTACACGCAAACAATATCTTTTGTCTCAAGTCCATGGCCCTGAGGACAAAGTCATGCTCCGTCTCTTTCCTGTCTTGGGCTGTCGTGGAGAGCTCCTGGAAGAGTGAGGTGGCATCCTTCTCCCTATAATTAGCCCGGAGAATTCTTCGTAGGGTTGGGAGATCTAGACCTGCTCTTCCCTCGAGATAACTGTGGAGACGTAATCCAGGGACAATCGCTCTTATCACTTGTTCCACTACTTCCTCTTCTGGGCAACCTTTCCTCAAACCACTATCAATCTGTCGGATCAGGCTAGAAAAAGATAGGTGGTCCTTCTGTTGTGGTTCACCTATCTGGCCGAAGATTTTGAATTCACGGCGAAGAGACAGGTTTCCGACAAGAAGAGGAAGCGAAAAGGATTGCAGGTTGGGCTGGTTGGGATCCAGGGTATGTCATGTTGTAGCTGTCTGCATCTCCATTACCTCTTCCCTCACTCGTTTATCTGGTCCACCCATCTGATCAGGCTTTTCATCAGCGCCCTCCTCATCTGCACCCTTGACAAGAGCCTCCTTCACCTTCAGCCATACCAACTCACCTTCGTCGTCCTGATCCTCGACTTCCTC
Source organism: Diadema antillarum (assembly GCF_040938485.1). Taxonomy (NCBI): domain Eukaryota; kingdom Metazoa; phylum Echinodermata; class Echinoidea; order Diadematoida; family Diadematidae; genus Diadema; species Diadema antillarum. Next base: position 73,049 of record NW_027272633.1, on the reverse strand, counting down.
ACTGATCACGTACCAGTGCAGGAGTCATAGGAGTCCAGCGCGTCCTTTCAACTTAGCCCTGGCAACATCCGCCTCCTTTAGGTGCAGCATCTCAGCTACCTTGAGAAGCTTCCCCTCAGTGCTCGCCTTTATCCTTACGAGCACGTCGGTCAGTAGCTCTCCCATCTGCCCAGTCATCGTCACTGAAACCTGGTGATGACTTGCTTGCAGCTGAAATCCCTCTCTTTGGCAGATATTACCAGGCTGGTCTCCAGTTCGCTTAGGGTGGGTGATGCATTAATAGTAATGCCACAGGAGTGTTGCAGGCACAACTGGCTTATACACCATCCGGGCGGTGCCTCCAGAAAATGTAACACCCCTGTAGGGGTACAGGGTGCTAGGATGATAAAAGGATGAGAAGAAACAGGTTGATATGGTTGTGGTACCAGCGTGTATGCATAGAATGACACACAAGCTGCTACGACTTCCTGCCACTGTTTCCTCTCACCCAAACTCTTTGGACTCCTCCATTCTGCAAGGGTGGGGTATTATGTAATGGGGAGGTGCAGATGATGAAGCAGGTAGCTTCATCATTGAGGAAGCCTCTTAGTGTGTAGAGCAAGTAAAGCAAATCATTCAAAAAAATGGGGGGGGGGCATTGTGACCTTACTCCCATGATCACATATATATATATTATATATTATATATATATACATATGCAGAAGGGCAATTCAGCCAAAACTGTTCACTTCTGTAATGCAAGAGACAAATGGACCAATGTCTCTGTAGCAAAAATGCCCTTAAGCGTCTTCATCTTGGTTTACTTAAGCTTTATTATCATGAAGACTAACAAACGAAAGACTGAGTGACGGGGTATTCTAACAACAGAGATATTGGTCTGATTGTCTCTGTTACAGGCATTATCAAAGTGAATAGTTTCGGTGTAACTGCCCAGTACATGAAGTGTTAATAAGATAATAAAAGTTGTACAAACTTAGCGCAATTCTTTACATTTAGACTGCTCTCTACTAACATTTAGGGAAAAGAACAAACAAAAAGGCACTTTCCGGTTCCGTACATGTACTTCAAAACTTTGCACTACAAATTGTTGGTATCCCCTTCACCTCCACCACCCCTGAATATGCTTGATATCTTGTGTACCATAGCTAAGTACCGGTTTATAGAACCCACATCCCACAGCCCTGAGGTTACATTACAAAATCACATTGTTATTTAGTGGGCCAGATAATAGTGAAAACAGGTGCATACAAGTACCTATGTCAATTAAAGAATGTCTTTCATTTCTGAATCTTTTATTATACAATATTATGAAGAATAATTGAGGACAAAATTATTCCCTTTAATGAATATGATTGGCACAATCCCCCCCCCCAAAAAAAAAACATATTGATCCCCTTGACCAACAATAACATCACCAAACAAATCTTCCAACTTTTCTTGAAGTCCACATCTCACGACCTTCACAGAGTTCATTGCAGTTTTATGTAGTGTTTGGACGTTAGAAGTGGCACATCACAATATCATACATCGGCGAGCTGGCGATCTGTAGCTCGCCATTTTCAATCTCAAGAATAATATTCAAATCATCATCGAGTTTGGGCACAACAAAGTCCAAGACACCACGTGAAAGTAGGTCCTACAGAATGATGACTCCAAACATAACTTTCAGCCAGTCAAAAACGTTGCACGAATCAGCTGTGCAACAATGCATACTGATCACGAAGTATCGCATTGCATTGTGATCAAAGACTTTGATTGTGATAATGTGAATTGTGCAGAAATGCAGGTATCTCTGTGCACATATCATGATACATCAGGGAGGTGGGATTTCCCACCTCCCTGGGTACATTGTACATGTTGTAGATCGCACCAGGGACGGTGCAATGCACACAGCTGGCTGCAGATCGATCGATCCCACAGAGCTTTTTTGTTTCAAACAATATTTTATTTCGATTCCATCATCCATCGTTGATTACAATTCAACATTTAGTTATGTTGCTTGCTGCGTGACATTTCAAACATATATCAAAATACAGCATTACAAAATAATTCTTAGGACTGTCATTGTGTCGATTTCTGATTATTCTATTGTACAATACAGTAACTGCTTCACAAATATAATCATCCCGCAATAATTATAAGATCAATTTTTGATAATGCCTAATGGGTCAGCAAAACCAATATGTAGGTACAATACACATTACAGAACATATCCATTGACTGCGTCCGCATACTCGTCACAGCAGTAATTATTAAATAATGAAATCAAATATTGTTAAGGGGTCAAACAAAAAACATGCATACCTATGTATCAGGGGTCAACAAAAAGCTTACATACCTATGTACACACATACATACAAAAACTTTACAAATCTACATGATCAATGTCTGTACATAATCCATACCTATAAAACATTACCCCTTCATCGCTCACCCGTATAACCTCATCAACACTTCCCCCTCTAGATAGGCATACTCCAGGTATACCTCACTCCAGCACAGATACACACACATATTTGCACACACACACACACACACACACACACACAAACACCGAACCTGTCCACCAAACAATCAATAACAAAAAAAAAAAAAACAAACAAAAAAAGAACTCTTTTCTGTGATCGATCCCTTAGTTTTCATGCATACGCAATGAGCTTGCGAAAGATAGGGCATTACGTTAAGCCTAGCTCACACCTTTGCGTTTCGAGCTTGCGTTCAGCTGCGTATTGCCCGAACGCAGTCTAACGCAGCCCAACGCAGCACTACGCAACGAAACGAGCTAATACGAGGTTAATACGCAGACTAACGCAGAGGCTTTGCGTTCTAGCTCGCTAGTTTGAAATTTTTTCAAACATCCGCAACTGAACGCAAGATCAAAATTCATACGAGCTAAGACGAGGAACAACCAGCTAGAGCGAGCAAGGACGAGCAAAGGCGAGCGACAACGAGCTGCTTAACGCAGGCCAACGCAGCTTTACTTTGAACTGCGTTTCACTGCGTATGGTTCGATACCTGCTCGCTTCACCTCGACTTACCTCGCTTTAGTTCGCGTTACCTCGCTTTACCTCGCATCACCTCACTCTACTCCTAGTACTCTGCTCGCATTAGCGAGGACCGTTGCGGATGTAACTCGCTTCATTGCGTATCTAGCTCGTCCGTCGCTCGCTCCCCCTCGTTCATCCTCGCCTTACCTCGTTCCTCCTCGATCCTGTTCGATGCTGCTCGCTTTAGCTCGCTATGACTGCGTATACATCTGTTCATACAAAATCTAGTTAGATTTAATTAAAATTCACGTAGTTGACTTAGAAACACAATATGCTTACCAAATCATGAAGCTTTTGGAATGATTGTGTGCTTGCAGCAACATCAGATTCAAACATATCAGTTTTTAAAAACACCTCAAACTGAGTTTCCCGCTGTTATTGTAGGTTTTATGGAAAATCTTTTTTTTTTCTCAGAATTGTATTACCACACAATGTATATTGCTGAAAAGTAATTTCTTTAACACAGTAATATGCTCTGTTCAGTCCTCAACAACTGCAGGTAATGAGCATGGGTTGTCATTCCTGTTATAGTGACCGTAGGCAAGCCATTTTGAAATAACCTGTAGCGAAAATAATGTCCTGACCCTATAAGGAAAAGTTGGCTTCAGACCATGAAAACAACATTCAGACTCGATTTCATTCTATGACCCAGAAAACCTATAATACAGATTTTGAAAATTATTGTGAAATGTTTACCTTTTTAAACAATGGAAATGACTTTTGAATTTCAGATGGCGGCCATATTGGATTTGGCCAATATGGCCTCAGGGCGCCCTTCTTGGAGCCCATCAAAAATTGAAATAGTATGGTTTTGGCAACACGTGTACCAAATTTAGTGCTTTTTGAAGAATTTGAACCAAAAAGTCCTTGTGCCCCCCCCCCCCCCCCCCCCCCGTAACTGTAAAATGTAAAAAATTATATACCAGTGAAGCTCCCTACGAGCTTATAACGCAGCAGGGCGAACTGATACGCAGTGGATCGAGCCGGAACGAGTAACAGTCGAGTGGATGAGCAGTGAAACGAGGAGAAGCGAGTTCATGCGAGCTGCTAGCGAGCTAGTGCGAGATGCTACGAGCTAGTGCGAGATACCAGCGAGCAACGAACGAGTGGCGAACGAGGTACAAGGCAACGGGGCGAGCAATCTTCGTACTGAATCGTACTGTTACGAGCAAAAGCGAGCTGGAGCGAGGTGGAAAGCAAACTAAGGCAACCGTAGGCAACCATTTTGTACAAAATATACGAGCTACAACGCAACAATGTGACTGCTACAAAATATTTTGCCACGGAGTGCTGCGTTAGGCTGCGTTAAGGCTGCGTTCGACTGACGCAGCTATACGCAGCTAAAACCGCAAAGGTGTGAGCTGGGCTTTAGCATACCTGATTATGAACTTTTGACCCTACGCACTGTCAAACCATTCTGGGTCCCATTTCATAAAAGATGTCAGGATAGCAACTCTTGCTGGAATGGCAACTTCCAATACCAACAACCAATCAGGAAGCCAGATTCTTGTTGCCGTGGCATTGCAACAAGAGTTGTTATCATACACTTTTTATGAAATGGGTCCCTGGAAGGTTTTTTTTTTTTTTTCAGGCGTACAGACATTTTTGTTGGCATCGAGCGGTTACAGGGGGTAGCGCGATAAGCTATGGAGCGGCGCACTGAGGTTGATGCGTAATAATAAAAACCGTCCAGAGTCTGGACTACAGTACGACGTGCACATTGCAATTAAAGAACGTTAATGGACTTCCCTGTGCCTTCTTGGTGTGCAGTTTATGCCACGATGCTTCCCGGATCATTTTCTTCTAGGATTTGTAATTGTGAAGGAGGTCCCATGCATTATGATGTTCCACACTTAATTCCTTCCCGAATTCGACAGAGCTCAGAGGGGTATCCAACAGGCCATTTCATTCAATAGGGTCACGTCCCTATAACGACTCGGAAACACCAAAAGTGACTGATCAAGAATTTCAATAACGGAGAGAATTACAGGAGCTGCACAAAAATTGGCCTGCAAGAAGCCCAGTTTTACAATGCGCGATCTTTTGTTGTACTACAAAGAGTATTCAGTGTAAGGCGATCGTTTCGATCCTTGATACCACTGTTGACTTTCGGCGGACAATCACAGAAAAAGATTTTGTAATGCTCTGAGGGGAGATCTATAGCCGTGAGTGAGGAATTTCCTGCAGTGGCAAGAGTATTCGGCCTCCGACTGGAAAAGTGAGCCGACATCGTGATAGACAGCTGGAGAACAGGAATTTAAGGTAAAACTTCAGTTTCAGTTTATTTTATTTCGACACGGTCACTCACTTCAGCCAATGGCTGTTCTTCAGTGAGTCCGTGAAGAGGTAAAAACAGATCAAAGTAACATATAATACAACATTTTCTTACTTAGTATACATTACATAAGACATGAAAACAAACACAATTATTATAGGCCTACACTGTAAAATCAACCACACATTAAAGAATACTACACTTTATACTGAAATAATCCATAAAATTACTTACGCATTAAAGAATAAAAATATATGCATGAATATACACACAATATGTGATAAATGAAAATAGTAAAAAAATAGTAAAAAAAAAAAAATAAAAGTGGGACCATTCAAACATATAGGCTTAATACACACACACATACCTGGAAGTAATTATCCTAAAAATCCTACCTTTGTATAAAACGTATCTATTGCACTTTTGAATGCAGCTAAAGAAGCACTTGACATAACCATGGTTTAACATATCGCTTGGCAAACTATTCCACGTTAGGACACAACGATATGATATTGCTTCTGTACATATGTGTATACATGTACAACAAACTGTATCATCACATGTTTCCATTTCACCATCACTGCTTTGGTCACTCTATCCTGTCTTTCTCACGGTCATCCTGACATTCCTTTCTCCAAGCTGCAGCCACCACCATGCCTCACTACCTTGCATATACAACTGTACAGTAAACACCACCACCTGTTCATCTCATCTCCTCTCTTCATCCCATTACTGTAAATACTTGTACTGGACTGTGTTATGAAACCAGCCATATTGGTTGCAATAAAGAGATTGCCTCTCAGACCTGAGCCGAGCAAGACGTGTTCGTGTCTCTCTCTCTGGCTAGTCCATCTCCATTCCCACATACACAAAAATGGCGACGAGGATGGGATGAACAGGTGGTGATGTTTATATAATGACCACGATAAATCTGAGCCGGACCCTAGCTCCAGAGGACAACAGTGACCATGAACATGAGCAACGATTACGACGTCGACATGCAAGAGACTTTGTGAACAGAGCGACTGAGCCTCGCCGGGTGGACATGTCGTCCACAGCCCGAGCATCATCGGATGCATGCAGCACGGCCTGACACTGACCAATACTCAACGAGAGAAACCGCGATTGATTCAACATCGCCGAGTGGACTAGCCATCCACGGCCCGAGCATCAGCAGCATGCAGCATGACCTGACCAGACAAAAACCGCGATTGACCATCGCTGAGTGGACCAGCCGTCCACGGCCCGAGCATCAGCAGCATGCAGCATGGCCAGACCATCGACCAGGACAAAAAAAAAAAAAAAAACCCGAACAGAACTAGGGATTAAGATTGAGCATCGCTGAGTGGACCAGCCATCCACGGCCCGAGCACGGATGAGACAAAGTGTGCAGCATGGCCAGATTGACCGTTATACGACTGAACTGAGAAAGTAGAGTGGATTCGGATTTCATCCTCGGCCCGAGCATCTAACACATGCAGCATGGCCTGACTGCAAAGAGAAATCACGACATTGGACTGAGCTGACGACAACGAGAGACACCATCGACCATACACCAGAATGAATGACGACCACAGCGAATGACGACCGCATCAGCATCAGAGAGCTGACCACGAGAATCAACAAGCATCATACATCGAACGACGAACACATTGGAGCGGAGTGACGACCACTAGACATCGACACTGTTTGACCGCGACAGACTATTTTGATTCGAAGGAGAGGAAAATGATACCAGTGGATACGACGACCAGTGTGACCCGAGCGCGACTTTGGAAGTTGTGAACATCAATGACGTCCAGTGCAGTGTGACCCGAGGACGAGAGCGACAGACTTTGAACGATGCCGAAATTGACCACAACCAGTGACGACAGCAAAACGTCAACAACAAACAGGGAACTTCAGTGAATGAACATGGACTGCCCCAGACTACGACTACGCGATTGAGATTTGATAAAGTTAAATTTGGATCATAGGAGAAAACAAAGGACTGACCAAAATGGACTTGAACTTTGAAAAACAATGTTGGACATTGCCGGGTAAACATTGAAGTCTGTCACCGCGCCGTAATAGGCATATATAGCTGTCTATACAGTGTATCATGTTCTGCCTTTTAAACATTGTTGTGTAAAGAGCCTCCCCCATTTCACATATTTTGATCTTTTGACTTTCCTGTGTTCACGCTTACACTCCTTCTCTAGACCTCTTGACTTTTCTTTGTCTTTCAACAAGGGGAGGGATATTGTGTCTGTACATATATGTGTATACAACAAACTGTATCATCACATGTTTCCATTTCACCATCACTGCTTTGGTCACTCTATCCTGTCTTTCTCACGGTCATCCTGACATTCCTTTCTCCAGCCACCACCATGCCTCACTACCTTGCATATACAACTGTACAGTAAACACCACCACCTGTTCATCTCCATTCCCACATACACAAAATATGAAAAACTGTGGTTCTTTTTTTAATTTGTGGTTGGTTTGGGTACATCTAGCTGTCTAGCTGACAAGCTTCTTTTGTTTATTTTTCAGCTCCTCGATTATAATTGATCCATTGAGTACCAGTATCTTATTGGCCTGGAGACCAGCCGGGTCTCCGTCCATACAGCTGGCCTCGAAGACGCCTTCGTCAGTTGTGGCCGCGTCGCGAAGACTTTTGTCCGCGACGTCTCCGCAACCTTGTGGAGGCCTTATATGGCGACCTTCCAGCGATGATGTTTAGAAGTAGATAGAGGAGACGTTTCCGCAACTGTGAAGACGTCGGGGGGGGGGGGGGGGGTCCCGCAATTTCCGGGCGAACAATTAAGTTGTCACCTCCTTTGGAGACGTCTCAGATTTACGAACCTTCGGAACGAGCCTTCATTGTCGGAAAAACGAACTTTTAAAATAACGAACCTTATTTCAATTTTGGATTAACGGACCTTCGAAATAATCAACCTTAAAATATAATTTTCGGATCAACAAACCCTAGGAATAACGAAGATCTCCCTATATAACCGACAACTTTTCTATTATAGATTTATGATTGTTCGTGATTTAGGAATCATTGCAAAGGGCGATCTAGCTTTTTGCTGAAGGGGGGGGGGGGTGACCCAATGACGATGAGTTTTGAAAAAGCAAACAACCGTTAAACACTCGATAACAAACAAACATACAAACAAACATAAAGGTCTGTCTCTGCCCGAGACAAGAGTGCCCGGAACATAATATTATTGTATGGGTCTGCACACATAATGGCGTTATTCTATCTGGTCACATTTTCACTTGGCAGCCCAAGGGGAGGAGGTAAATCCCCTAACACCCCCCCCCCCCCCCTCTCCAGGGACAGGCTCTCGAATGGTTTAAATCATACCTATCCATGCACTCACAGTCTGTTCTTTTGAATGATGTTACATCGTCCTCAAAGCAATTAGGCTGTGGTGTACCTCAAGGCGTTGTTGGCGGGCCCATTTTTTTTTCTATCTATTATTTTGATCGGTCTGTGGAAAAATTTAGATGTGATTCTGTTCGGTATCAGTATATACAGATGACATACAAGCTTTTGTATCTTTTCCTCCGCATCACTTCCAAGCATCCCATGCACTGCGCAGTCGAAAAAATTGCGTCATTGATATCGAAGCTTGGATGAGATCTAACTCATTGTTTTTAAACCATAGCAAGTGTGGATTTATTCTGCTTGGTTCTAAATCTCACTTGAACAAGTTGGATATCAATTCCATTTCCAAGATTATAGGTATAACGATATCCCTCTGTCACAGGGTGCGTTTATAAACGCTTTTTCTCGGCAGAAACAGGTTTCCCAAACAGCTTTCAAGGAATTTTTACGAGTTGATAAACGCAAAGCTGTTTTGAAAGCCCTTTCGGAAAGCCTTTTCGAAAGCCGCAAATTTGTGGCTTTCCAAACGGGTTTCCTAAACAGGTTTTCAGAAACCTGTTTGTAAAAGCCATTTGAAGTTGATAAACGCAAAGCTGTTTTGAAACGACACTGTAGCATTGTACTGCAGTTACGAACAATGCACGCCTTACATGACCTCTTCTCCTCGGGTTGCGCAATGCAGCTGTGCAGTGACAGGCAGTTATATCGTGTTCGCGAAGAGTTGATAAACGCAACTATTTTGGAAGCCGTTTCTAAAGGGCTTTGGAAACGGCTTTTGAAAGCCGTTTAAACAAGGGAAAGTTGATAAACGCAGCCAAAGTCATGTCTCAATCCGGGTACGTGTTAGGTGTGACAACATTTCTAAATCAGTCCGTTATCAATTGCGCAATATTGGTTTCATTCGAAAGTATTTGACCCGCTCTGCAAAAAAACAAAAAACAAAAAACAAAAAAAAAAACCTGTTCATTCACTCACTTCTTCACGCTTTGATTTCTGTAATGGTCTGCTTTTCAATTTACCAAACTCACAAATTGCCGAATTACACAAAAAATTGGTACACCGCTGCACGCATCCTTTCTTTGTAAAGCAAACGCAGTCACGTCACCCTATCTTGAAGAGTCTTCATTGGTTGCCTGTAAAGGAGGTTTAGGTCCTACGGTTTAAGGTACTTCTTCTGGTTTATCATGTTATTGAGGGAACAGCTCCTGATTACAATGTATGTTTTTTCGTCAATACCAACCTACACAAACTCTTCAATCCTCAACTTCTGGTCTCTTACATATTCAGCTTTCTAGGAAATCTTGGGGGGGGGGGGGGGGAGGACGAGTTTTCGCTCACGCCAGACCAGCACTTTGGAATTCACTTCCACGTGAGATGAAAGACTCAAGCTGCATATAATGTCTTTCAGGAGTAACCTAAAATCCTACTTGTTCGATAGTGCGTTTTGAAGACAGACTTTCATGTCTTCTTTTTCGTCTTTTTTCTTTTACGGTACATTGATATGTATTTTCAGTCTCTTTGCTTCGGTGTAAAGCGCCTTGAGCGTTCAGTCATAACGGGAAATGGCGCTGTAGAAATTGTATGTGTTATAAGATTTGTAAGATTTTATTTAACTGTATAACATCGACCCCCAATCGGGAGCATCATAAGCATCTCAACAAGAATACATTCACAATAATGAATATGTGTACAAAATGAACACATTTACAATAGTGAGTATGTGCATAAAATGAACATATTAACAACTAGAAAAGCACTCTGAGAGTGCTGACCTCCGTCAAGCATGCAGTTCATTTCCACCACTGATTTTGCTCTTCCATAGAGATATCAGTGACTTCCATCCATACGTACTTATTGACCGATTCGGGTTCGTTGAGGGCAGCAAACATTTTGTGGCGCAGGGCGTAGCCATTAGCTCAAATTGCGGTGTCCCAGCCGACCCCCCCCCCCCCCCCCTCCTCTCCCCCACCTCCGGGCAACCTGTTTATCGCGCACTTGTAACAAAGGTTCGCGCACCAAGCAAGCATTCGCGCACTCAGTACGAGACGCCTATTGGCTAAAACAACCATGCATCAGTTTTTCATTCCGCCCGCTTGCTAATGCAGGGAGGGGGGGGGGGGGGATCGGCTGGGACACCGCAGTAATGGCGCTGCCCATGCCGATAATACACAAAGCGCGTCACAGAATCGGTCAATAAGGAGCTTTAGATTTGAGCCGACGCTTGCGCTGGACGTTCTCCTCTCCCTGCGTCGTGTGGAAAAGTAGCTTTATATTACGCTGGGACGCAACGTTTAAAAAATAAAATCGCGCCCCATATGATCGGTGCATGAAGTGACAATGACAATGACAATGACAATGACAATGACAATGACAATGACAATGACAATTTTATTTATCTCATGTCACCCAATCAGGGTATTGGAGATAACCATGTGAATTATACGTTTGAGATTACATATCGACACAAAAAAACAACAACAAACAAACAAACAAACAAACAAACAAAAACCAAAAATATATATATATATAATAAATAGATAAAGAAAGAAAGAAAAATAAAAATAAATAATTATGAAAAAGTACAATGAAGGTACATAAATTTACTGGGGAAAAAAAGAAAGAAAAAAAGTTGTATAATGCTATGCAATTAACCAAATAACCAAATAACTAAATCTGTAACATAACTGTACAAGAAAAAATAATAAAACAATGCAAAAACAGGGATGGTCCTGGTTGGCACCAGTAAATGATGATACAATGCGGAAAATTGATATTCGAAAATGACAAATCAGACAGGAAATTAACATTATAGTAACAATGTTTACCATAAGTTTTCTATGAGTTCTTGAAAAAAATCATTATTTTATGACAAAACTTAACTAAATTAGAACGTGTTCTAGGATTGCAGGAGTTAAACATTTGTTCCATTTTCAACGTATTGCGTCTAGTAACAAAATATTTTTAAAGATATAATTGCCTATCGTTGTCGAAAACAGGGCATTCAAATAGGTAATGAAATTCGTCACCTAGTGTATTCATATCACAAAGACTACAGATCCTCATGTTCCTGGGAGTATCTGTGTATCTCCCAGAAACAATTGGTAAGTGATGGTTTGAACACCTAAACCTACAAAGAATAATTCTATCCCTCTTCGGGAGTTCAATCAAATAATTCTCAATATCAGAATTTAGTGATTGTTTGAATATACGATAAGTCTTGGTTTGTGAATTATCAAAGATAGTGGACGACAAATTTTGTTTGTGTATATCAACGAGTCGGCGCTCTACCGATGCTTTGATCCATTCACGACTTGTAGTTTCACACGTGTTCCACAGGTTGTTCATACCTATATTATTAAGCGTCATGTGTATTTTCATGAGCCATGGTGAGCGATAGATATTTCGTTCAAAAAGTAATTTCAGTATCAAGTAGATTTTACCAGATAGTTTACTTTGTCCACTATGTACAAGATTGCCCCAAAAGTTTATCATTCTACTTTCAATGTATTTTTCTAATTTCAGCCTTCCTAGCTCGCCTAGAATCATACAATTTACAGTATTTTTTCGAACATGTAATATTTGTTTACAAAATTTCATATGAAATATTTCGATATCATTAACGATATCAAACCCCCAAATTTCGCTTCCATAAAGCAAAATTGGTACTTCTAATTGATCAAATAATTCTAGAAGAATATCAATAGGCAAACGTAAATGATACGTTTTTGATAAAAGGCCATACATTGCCCTTCTCGCTTGATTGAGTTGTTTGGATTGTGCCTTACGGAACTTATTATTGTAACTAAAGGTGGTGCCAAGATACACGTATTCATCAACAACTTCTACGATATCACCATTAAATCTAAAAATGGGAATGTTCCGTACTTTTCCACGAGAAAATATGACCACTTTTGTTTTACTCGTGTTCACTTGGAGGTACCATTTTTTTTTTCTGATAATGCATTAAGAGCATTTTGTAGTTCATTTTCAGAATTAGCAAGGACAATCGTATCGTCAGCATAAAGTAAAGTAAAAAGCTTGAAATAAATATCAAATCCAATATCGTATGCTTCAGAATCAATTTCGTGAGGAAGAAAATCTATCCCTTCGTATTTGTTGCAAATGAAATCTCTAAAGTCATTTAGGAATAGGGCGAATAACATAGGGGATAAATTTTCTCCCTGACGTACTCCAATGTTGCACTCAAACAAATTTGATTTTCCAGATCCAGTTAATACACATGATTTAGCCTGCTTGTACATATGATTGATTACTTTAAAGAAATTACCATCAATATTGTGTTCAAACAATTTGCACCAAAGAGAGGATCTGTCAACCAAATCGAATGCCTTCTTATAATCAATAAAAGCACAATACACTCTCTTTTTCTTATGTAAATGTAAATCAATCAATGAGTGAAGTACGAATATGTGGTCTAGGGTAGAATGACCATCACGGAATCCAGCCTGTTCATCACCTAATAATTCATTATCTTCAAGATAAGAGGTCAATCTCTCATTCAAAACAGCGGAAAATAATTTTCCAAAACAGCTTAGTAGAGTAATACCTCTGTAATTATTCGGATCATTGGCATTTCCTTTTTTCTTATAAAGTGGACGAATAAGGCCTATTGTCCATGCCGTTGGGACAATACCACTTTCTAATACAATATTAAATAGTTTGACAATAATTTCCAATAAAGAAGTTGTACTCAGTTTTAAAAATTCATTTAAAATCATATATCTTCACCGTGCGCTTTTCCATTTTTAGACGTTTAATTTGCTTGATAACTTCTTCACTGGCAATGGGACAATTCAAGGCATGGTTGGTTGAGGAAATATTCTCATATTCAGCGTTGATATATCCAGTTAAATTAGTATTCTTAGATTGACTTAAGTCACGAAAATGTTTTTCGAGCGTCTCAGTATCGATTGGAATTGTCTGAGCTTTCGTTCCGCTTGAGGAATTTATAACATCCCAATACGCTTGAGGCTGTTTCTTTTTAAGTCCCCATTCAAGAATTTCGTATCAAATTGTTTTTGGGCAGAACGAAGAGTTTTTTTTGTAAATTTTCTTGGCTTTTGCGAGTGCATTGCGAATACTGATTGAATTTTCCGATTTAACTTGGTTTTTCAAGCGAAAATATTGAGCACGTTGTTTTGCACAAATTTCATCAAACCATGGTTTTGAATTCCTTTTATTTTTGTAGCTATTCTGTTTGGAATAACGGATTTTGGAGTAAGATTTTATCATACCACTTTTATGGGCTGCATCAAGATAAATATCTTTGATGGAATGAGCAATATTATCAACAGAATTTTGGTTAATATTTTGACCCTCCAATCTGTTTACTTCTGAGAGCAATAAGTCAACTGCATTGCTCTCAATATTATTAACAAATTCATTCCCTGCATCTTTCTTCCATTTCACTTTCAACGTTTTCAAAGTCTGAACAAATTTTTCATGAGTTACCTTTTTCTGATTGCTCAGGTCCACAAACTTTAAAATAATTGGATTATGTTTGTCAGAGAGCAGAGGGTCAAAAGTATCAACCTCAAAATTATCAAGGAACTGGACTAAATCTGATGATGCAGCACAATAGTCAATCGTACTTGCATTTGCACAGGTAAAATCTCCACGTTGTCTATCGGTACCAATACGACCATTAGTTATTACGAGATTGAAATTTCTACATATTATAGTTCCAGAAATTTATGGCCATGGTTGTTAACTACTGTATCGCAATTTTTTCTTATCAAGCTAATCCCGTGTGACGGGAACGGTTGATTCAACCAGTTTTCAGATTTATCTATAAAATGGTTGTTAGAAAAGTCGATTAAATCTTCATATTCTAATAGTTCACTTTCGGCCCCAGTTCTAGCATTAAAATCACCAAGAAGACAAATAGGTAAGTTGTAAACATTCTTCAGCATGATCAAATCAGTAGCAATGTCATCAAACATAGATATATCGTAATATTTAGAATTTTCTGGAGGAATGTAGACGACACCCAAAATAAACGAAAATCCAAAAGCCTTTTTACTAATCTGTACCCATAATACTGTCTCAGATTTCCCATTCTTCAAAACTGAAATACAATCATATATTCTATCTCTCACCAAGACTCCTATACCATGTATTCCACCAAAAGGAAATTTATCTTTATCAGATTTTTCTTTGCTTATATACTCGAAACAACTGGGTAGCATGTTTTCATTTAAAGAATCAGTTTTTGTTTCAACAAGGCAAACTATATCGAAATTCGTAATGTATTGCTCTAAAATGCCATCTGATAATTTTTTTTTCTCAGTCCGCATACATTTAAACATAACATATGTACAAATTTTGGCTGATTTACCGGGCCGGCCACATCCTATTTGGTTATGAAGAGCCCCGACTCCTTCATGCGTTGTTCGGACCAACCGATTTTGTACAGGTCGTCAGGACTGTCAACTGCATGTTTCACTTCTTTCCCGCCGTCCTTCAGGATACAGAAGACCTTGCCATCAATAGTCCACACTTTCGTCACCGCCGGGTCACTGCGCAGCTCGCGAACCATTTTCACCCTGAGTTGCGTGAGGTCCTCCACGATGAAGACGCCTCCTCTGTCCTTCAGCTCCCGCAGCCGCTTCTTCGCCTTCATTACCTCCACTTTCTTCTCTCGGCGCACCATCTTCGCGATGATCGGTCGTGGCTTCGAGGACCTGCGAGAAACCACACGGTGGCTCACTGAGATGTCCTCCCTCTTCATGTCGACTCCTATTTCTTTCGCCAGATCGATGACTAGTTGACTGGTGTCTTCCTCTGGTCCGGATTCCGCCACACCGAAGTAGTTCTCTACGTTGCAAACTGTGCGGACGTAAAAATAGCCCAGTACGCGTAGTGAAAAACTCAGGCGACGCAAGCTAAAAATAGATTGACTTTATGCGCGCTACTGCGCACGCTCAGAACATTTTTTTCCCTCTGAACGTCCGCGCGTCTAAAATCTAAAGCCCCCTAATAGCATTAGCCATGTCTACACCTATCCAAAAACTTGTAGTTATACTAACTACGAGCGCAAAAATGCGTTCCCCTAACCACGACAAAACTTCGATGCCGTTCACACCTACATGCAGTTAGCAAAACCTCGAGGTAAAGATAACTACGATAGAAAATAAAGGGCGCCTAGTTTGCACATAGGGTTGCGCACTATTGTGGAAAAAACTGAGCGTCGTGGTTAACAAAACTCCGTTCACATCTGTCATAGTTTAAGCGCGCTGCCACAGCGCGCTTAAACTACGCGCTTAAACCACGACAACACCCTAAGAAATCTTGTGGTGTTGTCGTGGTGTCTTCGCCTTAAGGTTTTGTCGTGGTTTTCTAAACTACATGGCCCGTATTCTACTGTAGACCAAGGTTTAAACCCATTTTAGACTCACCTATGGTTTAGCTAGACCCGAGGTTTAATTTTGTATTCTGCTAGCGAGGTTTAGTTAAACCCAAGTCTATTTCGGGTTTAAATTAAACCCGAAATAGTCTTGGGTCAAGCCACCATGGTGCCCTCTATGGAAGAAGAAATTCTTCCTCTCTGAGTACTTTATCTCCACAAATCCACTTCAATTTATTATTGGCAGTGTATCAGCCACATGAGCGTGACTTTCTTGGATTTTGAATAGTTTTTACGGGTATTTATGTCGAATAAGGGCATGCTGTATTTTTGCTTGCGACGACTCGTGAAGCACTGTGCATATACTGTACAGTTTGTGTACGTGTGCGACGCACATCACAGGATACATGGTAAGCGTATAGCGTAGCGCTATTATATTCTTGGCTAGCTAGCTTTGAATGCTGAGTACCAGCAGATCCATCGCGCCGCGCCGGCCGGCGGCACGGTTGCTGTGTGCGCTGGATGGGACATGGCTTTTTATGTCGATTGAATCGTGAATTCGGAATAGACTGGCAATTGATCAAACCAGGACTTTGAGGTAGGACATTGAATAAAAGCTTTTCTCTTAAGATTGTCAGTTAATAAAAATGGAAACCATTCTAAAATTTAGAAATAGATCTAGATCTACTATCAACCCTGTCTCGATATTAGAAGTAACGTTAGATTTAGACAGAAAGATCCGTCTGTCCGGAGGACTCTTTTATATTTTGCCATTTACGCTGTCCTCCGTAGACAGACGGAAGGTTGCAGTACCCATTGCTGTGTGGATGTTCTTAACCACTGTCTCTATGGAAAATTGGGTGAGGTACCTCACCCTTCTCGATTGCGTCTAATTCACGGCCCTAGGTCGGCAAATTTAAGCTTGTATGGTGAAATTATTTTTTTAAGAATACGTTACACTCACCAGATTAATGAATAATCCAACATTTTAGGAGAATTTTCAACCTAAAACACAGCCTGTCGCGTCGTCACATTCAAACTGCAGAAACATACACTATGAATCTATTAGCCAATCGCATGCGAGGTAGTTTCTACGTATTTGTTTTACTAAAACAAGTACCTCGCATGTGATTGGCTTAGCAATTGTTACAGATTCAAAATGGCGACTTACTGCTCGCGAACGGCGATGTTGCGATATCGATAAAATTTCTGCATTATAACCGAGGTTATGTGAGTATTTCGATTGCACAATGTGAGAAATTTATCCCAAATATTGCTGCATAATGTGTCATGTCATGTCATACTTGTTTGAATGTAAAAAAGCTGTCTGAAATTTGGTTTATCGTAACGTTTGATCTGTGCGCGACTGCTCCACACAGGAGCCGCAATCATTGACTTCGGTCTGTATACGGAGGGGATCCGTGAAGCCAGACGCAGTCTCCGCGGAACATTCCCCGACGGACAGATACAGACCGATCTTTCGGTCAACGTTAGATTTTACCTACCGTACCACACTAACCTAACTTTTAATAGATCTAACGTTATAGTCCTTACGTTACAATAATGTACTCTAGCGTTTAATAGCTATTCGAATAGGTTCTAACGTTAGTAGGACCCCACTCCTAGTCCTAACGTTAGTCCTACAATCTAGGTCTTCGATCTAGTCTACTAGAAGTATCTATGCCAAATCGACCTCATCTGCAGGCTCTACCCTCTAGATCTAGTCCTACGTTGAGTTCTTGGTCTAGTCTTCAGATTATTTTCATCGTAAAGTTTAGACTAACGTATCTATGCAATACTAGGTAGTAGTAGTATTTCTAACATTTAGATCTCGAGTCTCTTCTAAGTGTACAAGTAGATCTAGTACGTAGTTAGGCGTATCTCGTGTGTACACGCGTGTGGCCGGCAAGCTAGCTGCTGTACGTATCCAGGCAGCCACTCGTTTTGTGCCATTGGCATTGATCTGTGTGCTGGTACCCTTACCAGTCATCGTTAGACTCGATTTAAACTCGAAATAAACCTCCTCCTGGGTAGGTTTAATTTAAACCCAATTTAGACCACAGCTGGACTTAGTAGAATACAAATTAAACCTTGGTTTAAACCTGGGTCTAAACTGGTGGTTTAAACCCAGGTTTAAACCCAAAAAACCCACTTTAGACCCAAGCGTGGGTTTAAACTCGGGTCTAAGTTTTTAGCAGAATACGGGCCCATGCGTCTACATCTACGCTAACTTGGAGTTTAGTGCCTCGTGGTTTACAAAACCTCGAGGTTTAGAAAACCTTAAGGTAAAGGGACCTAGGTGTGAACCTCACTATTGTGTGCTGAAAGTCGCCCGATTTCCCAATTTTTAAGCCTTTGTTACGTCATAAACCCTCAGCTGCCCGGCGCGCCTCGCCCTAGCAGAAACTAGAGCACGCACATAGAGCTGTATACAGTATTATAAAATGGGTTCAAGAATGTAGCCAATTGGAAGCGCTGAAATGAGTCACGTGTGCGTGCATTAATTTCTCAGAAATGCACGGCCTGACGTACGTCACAATGTTTACACTAGCAGTGCGCACTCAATCAGTTGTTACAAGTGCGTCACGCGCTACTATACGCGCTGTCAATCCTGTAAACAACTTCTAGTTCGGGCTGCCACAGCAGCCGGCGGCCTTTCTTGTGCATAACACGTATGGCGTACGTATACTCTTATACGTACGTACAGTACTTATGTGCGGGATTTCCGAGTGCGACGTGCGTAAATGTTTGGGACGAACATCTTCGGACATCTTGACTTTTCAGCGAGTGCTACATGTAGCTGACTGGTATTGACCCACAAAGGTACGTGAATAATGCTGTTAGTTTTCGACCCATTTTATAAAACAAATGATGCACAGGATTATTTCGTGGCGTTGGTGAAGGTGCGGCGCGCTCGAGAGTATTGTCAATGGTGCGACCTGGGTGCGACATGCACGAGGCGCACACTCTATCCTGTGCATCATTTGTATATTAATAATCGAACTTTATGAGCACGCACCAAAGACGTAAGGACGTTCCTCTGTTGAGTTTGTGCGCATCCTAGCTGCGCAGGTTGGCAGTGACGTAACAAAGAGCGTAGAAGCGCACGCACGAGTGATGAGCTGAGCCAGCTCAGCTGTAGTCCAAGGGCATTATTAGGTCAAAAAAGGCCTAAACCTGGACATTTTTTGGTAACAAGCTGATTTTTGTTTTCAGGAAAATGTATAGAATAACATACTAAAAGTCCTCATAAGTCCTCTTTGAGCGTTTTCTGCAATTCAAAATGGCGTCCAAAATGGCCGCCATTTCCAGAAATTCTTATAACTTTTCAACCAGAGAGCCCAAATACAAAATTTAAATGTCTAAATATATGTTTTGAAGCATGAAGAACTCAATAGAATACAAAGATGTTGGTGCACTCAAGTACCGAAATCCAAGATGGCGTCCAAAATGGCCGCCATCTTCTGGAATTCTTATAGCTTTTCAGCCAGATAACCCAAATACAACATTTAAGTGTCTAGATGTATGTTTTGGAGGATGAAGAACTCAACACACATATGAAGAGATGTTGACACACACAAGTATACAGTAATCCAATATGGCATCCAAAACGGCCGCCATTTCCTGAAATTGTTATAACCTGTCAACTAGGGAACCCAATACACAATTTAATCGTCTTGACAAGTTTCGAAACATGAAGAACTCAATAAAATATATATTAAGAGATTGTGACTCACCCTGCATGTACTGTTTTAACCACTCGAGCTCTTCCTAATATGGAAAAATTGGATGCAAAATGGCCGGCAGTCACAATTTTATCTTACAATAATATAGATAAATGTCAGTATACATGTAGTTCATAAGCAACGTTTTATTCAAAGTTCAAGTTATTCAAGTTCTTATGTGTAAAGTATGCAATTAAAAGCATTTTGATGTTGAACTCAAGGAGTGTTTCCGCGTTGCGAGAGAAATATTTCACCAACAGATTTGTTGCTAAATAGAGAGCCTATACATTGTTTAGAAGGCAATATCTTTTCACCACATGGTCTATTTTCGTCACCTCAAGCGCATGAGATGAAAATTTAGTGTTAGCCCCTTTTTATTACCAACGCATTTGATATCTACCATGAGGTGAGTTGCAGTTTAAACTGTCAGTTATCACTTGAGAAGTAAAAACATTTCTTTTTTTTATATCTGTGCTAGGATAACATAAATGTAAACACTAATGATAAATCAGTGTCTACATGTGCTACAAAATAATATTGTGTAAATCATCACATGACAGTGAATTTCTTTGGTGCATTATATTGCCTACCTAAACATAGTGTCTAATCTATCTTTTCCATTTCGTGTAGATTAGATAAAATCGTATAATAAATATAAATCAGAGAATATGGCACTCACAGACATTGGTACATGGAGGAGGGATACTCCTCTACTACACGAGGGACCCTTTTTTTTCTTTCTTTTTTGTACTCGAAAGTGAAACATTTATAGTGCAAACGTTTATTAAGATATTTAATTATTTCCATAATAATAGAGTATATTGCCCATTTCCCTGAATGCTACTTTATATCCATTTTCCTATAGGAAAATGGATATAAAGTAGCATTCAGGGAAATAGGCAATATATGGAAGGGTGTGGAAGGGAGAGAGATTTTGCATTTCCAGACCTGATATTCAGACATCTGATGCACCCTATTGGTGAAATATTAGATTTTTATTTCCATCAAATAAGGAACAAAAAGATATATAATCATGGGAGTGCGCAGTTATAATTATGGTTGCCTGCTCCCACACGAGGGAAAATTTCTAACATTGTATTTTCGGACTTGAAATTCACAGAGCTGTTGCACCCATTTGTTGAAATATCCGATATTTGTTTTCTACTTAGAAACGTTAGGAAAAAATATTCAGGAAAGTGTCGGGGAGGGAGAAGTGTGAGAGGAGAATACTCCTTCCCATACGATGGAAATTTTGGGATTTTCTAATTTGAAATCCAGAGATTTAGTGCACTCTTTTGGTGAAATATCTCAGATTTGTTCTTGTCCTAAAAGTAAGAAAATATATATTTATGGAAATATGCGGGGAAGGTGTATGAGGTGATGCACCCTCCCACAAAATGGAGATTTTTTTTTTTTCAGGTTAGGGTTTAATGGTGGGCTCTGTTGATGAAATACTAGATTTTTGTTTCTATTAAAAAGTGTGAGTAGAATAAAGACTAGTATATTCCAGGCAATGAGCTAGTAGAGGATTGGGGGATCACTTTCGAGGGAAGGAGGTGGTGCATTTCGATGATCATCATTAAACGGCCTAATGCACCCTTGGTGTTATATTGAGAAAATTGTCCATCCTCAAAGAGAAGATAATAGTCTCAATATCACCATCCCCCACCAACACCAGGGAGCTTTTACAATTGAATAGAAATGGAAATAATTATATCATTTACACACAATTGATGGAATATTTGGGATTTCTTAATCAAAGGGTTATCTAATTTAATGGGGGAAGTGAGCGGTTGAAGAGTTAGGGCAAATTACCCTCCAATATGACGGAACTAACTTATGCATTTTGTAAGTGAAAGATCTACACACTTTTTGACGACAGATTCGGAAATTTGTTAACCTCAAAAGTGTACAAAGTCTATGGAGAGAGGCCGAGCGAGGGACATTTAGCATTTTATGATTGCAATTTAATGACAAAGTGCAAATACTTCAGGTTGAATATTTGGAAAATGATAATTGTACAGTCCACCACCTTCCCCAAGGAGGAGGGGGGGGGGGGGGGCAACCTGTACCCGTTTTGCGCACATTTAAGGGAAAGATTCCACTGGACCTTCTGAGTTAAATGTTGCATTTTGAACATTATGTTGAATTTCTTTGTCTCTTGAAACAGGCTAAAAACAACAATTTTTGATAAACAGTAACGGTGGCCATTTTGGGCAACATTTGGTTTTTGCGAAGAACTTATGTGGTTTTATTTGTACTTATACGTGCTTCATGATCTCTGAATAAGTATTTCGTTGGGTTCCTTATGTCTTAAAATATATATTTAAACATAAGCGCGTATTGCGGTTACCTAGTTGCAGGATTGTGAGAAATACAGGAAATGGCAGCCACTTTGGACACCATTTTGGATTTCTGAAAGTGCTCAAGTGCTTTATTTGTGTTTCAAAATCTCTGAAAAAGTCTTATATCTGGTTCCTTGTGACTCAAAACGTATATTTCGACATTCCAAGTGTGTACAGTTGAAATCTACTTGCAAAATTATGAAAAAAAAATCAGGAAATGGCGGTCATTTTGGACGCCATCTTGGATTACGGTACTTGTATGCTTCAACGACTCTTATTATGTATTTTATCGAGTTCTTCCTCCTTCAAAACATATATGTAGACATTTAGATTTTGTATTTAGGCTACATGGCTGAAAAGTTATAAGAATTTTAGAAAATGGCGGCCATTTTGGGCGCCATCTTTGATTTCGGTACTTGCGTACATCAACATCTCTTAATATGTATTTCATTGAGTTCTTCATGCTTCAAAACATACATTTACATTTATATTTATAAATTTTGTACCTGGGTTCTCTGGTTGAAAGGTTATAAGAATTTCTGGAAATGGCGGCCATTTTGGACGCCATCTTGGATTGCGGAAAACGCTCAAAGAGGATTTATGAGGACTTTTAGTATGTTATTCTACAGACATTTTTCTGGACCTATCCCGGAAAAAAAATCAGCTTGTTACCAAAAATGTCCAGGTTAAAACTAATACTCTTGGACCACTGCTAGTAGATCGAGCTAGACTGTGGTACATGTACGTAAGGATACCCGACAACCATAGAGATATACATACTAAGAACACTTTATATATATCTCTATGCCGACAACCACTCCCCACCGCGGCCGCGCTAGGCGGTCTCGCCCGGCTCACGTGCCGACTCTACACGTTACAATCTGTACGTACTACGCAAAGTTCAGCGGTCCGAGCCGCATATATACATTGTACTATAGGTCATGGTAGCACAACACTGATCGGCAGAATTGGGAAGCTTGGAAGTGGAACTGAACTATTTCCATTTTCATTCCATAGATCCGGACGTTTTGTGACATTCAGTTCATTATCTGTTCATCAACATGGTCAAGTCGAGTGCTAAGGTATGTATACCTAGGGCCTAATGGCCCTTCTAGTCGGGGGAATACTAGTCTACTAGACTTTAGGTGTCAAGCAACAACAACAACAACAACAAACAATCAAACAAACAAACAAACAAACATAAAATTATGACGCACATTTCATCTGTATGTCTAACAACTAAAACAATCAGTAAAATCTCTGTTAAAATCTAAATTAGATCTAAACTTGTCATTACTAATACAAAATATTGGGTTTTTTTAATTTTTGGTTACAAAATACAAGGTCACGAAAGTATTAGGCCTATCAAACGAGTATGACTATTATCACTTTCACCATTCAGATATTAATTTTTGATTACCAAATCTGGTGTAACAAAAGGAGAATCAAAGAATTTTTTTCGGGGGGGGGGGGGGTTACTCAAGGTACATCTCCATAGTTTATAACACGCACTTTACCAACCACTGCAACAACCAACACATGCAATCTACCATCAATGCCATTATATTAAGATTTGTTTTTCCTTTGGAGGACCGTCAGACTAATACCAAAATTCATATTTTCTTTATTTATTCTTCTTCCTCCATTATCACTTTCTGCACATGGTAACAGCAAGTGGGCAAAAACAAACAAGCATGTCTATGTGGAGTTTTCAACGCTTGCGTCCACTATATCATCATGGCTGTTTAACGGAAATAATAACAAAAACGCGCATGGACCTTCCTGTCTGAATATTTTTTCACCATATCACTGCAATTATGACACGGTTTTTTTTTTTTGTTGTTCTATATCATGTTAAAATAAAGAAGAAAAGAAAGTGGGGTTTTCAGTGAACCGCATGAAATTCATGCATCGTAGCAGGGTATATCCCTGCATTGGTTCCTGGCCAGATTTGGGGTTCTTACGATGATTTCTGTCGCAAGGAAGCTCTGCTAGCACTAAAACGAACACATACATGAACCCCCAATCTTTACAATTGTTCTGCATTAAGTAACCCTTCTTCTACAATTTGATAAAGTTTCGTAAAAATAACATGGGTTTTGAATGTACAGCATGACATTCATGAACCCAACCTAAGCAGTGCACCCATCCCCGATAGGTTTATAACCAGATTTTGGGGCCTATGATTTCTATTATATGGGTGTGCTGCAAGCACAAAAACAAACACATGAACCCCCACTTTTTATTGTCTTTCTGGAATAAGTAAGCTTTCCTCTACAACTTGGTCAAGTTTCGTGAAAATGACATGGGTTTTGAATGTACAGCATATAAGTTTTGTGAACCCACCCTGTCAGGGTATCCCTGCATATTATATGTTCCTGACCAGATTTTAGGGACTTGCGATGATATATGTCGCATGGGGGCGCTGCTAGCACAAAAACGAACGCATGAATCCCCACTTTTTATTATTTTTCTGGAATTAGTAAGCCTTCTTCTGCAATTTGTTCAAGTTTCGTGAAAATGACATGGGTTTTGAATGTACAGCATAAATTTCATGAACCTTCTCCTTTAGTTCACCCACAGAAAACGTTGATGAGAAGGATTTGAGAGATTTTGGTGTTTTCTACCGCGTGAGGGCGCTGTTGCTCAAGAACAAGAGTGTAAACCCTAACTTTAAAACCTTTTCCTCGTTTTAGGTACCTTTTTCTGCAATTCTTGCAAATTTGAAGAAAATAACGTGGATTTTGAAAGAATTGTGGGGATTTAAGTTTGTCATTGCAGATCTTGCTGCCAATCATGGTCTCGATCTTGTGACGCTATCACAGGACGGCAGATTAGTTATATTCTTCAAAGTCCCGCAAGCACACGAACCTATGGTTTTATTTACATATTTGGGCTTCGGATGGGTCAAAGTTACGGTATGGAAAGTTTGAAAAAAATTACATGGACTTCACTTTAACTAAGGAACTCAAAATTTAATCATCTGTTGCTTGTATCATTCTAAACCTTTCCTGACAAGTTTCATCCAAATCCGTGAACTATACTTTTTTAGTTATTTTGCACATGGACTAACTAACTAACAAACGGACGAACAAACCAACGGTTACGAAAACATAGCCTTCTCCCTTGGAGGAGGTAATAACGTATGTTTGAATGTTTGAATGTTTGAATTGTGAATTCACTTAAAAAAAAACACACACAACACTATAAACTAAACAACACTAAACAACACTATAAACGCTGTCACAGGACGGCAGATTAGTTATTTCTTCCCAGTTTCCTCCAAATCCATGAACTACTTTTTGAGTTATTTTGCACACGGACAAACTAACTAACTAACTAACACACGAACGAACAAACCAACGGAGGTAATAACGAATATAAATGTTTGAATTGTGAATTCACTTAATAAAACACTATAAACTACATATTGTTGTGTTTAGCACGAGTACATTGTGATACGTTGTAATAAAACGCACTGGTTTTTTAACCACCCTGCCACTCCTAGTAGTTCTGCCACTGTGTGCTACTTCACTGCAACAAAACAAAAATTTGACGAATGCACACGTTTTTATACCTCCTCCGGGGGCTATCTCTATAATAATATAAGCAGTCACCGGTGATAAGAATCAGCCAGTATACGTGTGTGTGTATATAGATGTGTGTGTGCGTTTGTGTGCGCATTTATGAGTGCCATTTCATAGCTCTATTGGTATGTCAGGAAATGTTTCGCACACACACCCCTTTCAAATACATGCTGTCACACTCGCCTTTGTTCTTGTATTCGCACAGGCGTGACGTTCCTTTTGTTGAAAACGCAAGCAATTGCTTGTGCGGGACAAGCAAAAGGTATGGGCACAAGCAAAAGGTTATGCATATGGATTTAAGCAACTGCTTGAGCTTGACCTTTTGCTAGGAGAGCTTGTGCTTTTGCTTGAAGCAATTGCTTACAAGCAATTGCTTGTTTTATGCATTCGGCCCAATGTTTTCGGGATGTCCGTCCGTTCTTACAGGTATTAGGTGTTTCAAAAAACATTTCCCACTTTTGATTCTTAAGAATTCATAAACTATATATCAGATAACACTGTCATTTATATGAGTGATAGCTGAATAGTGTACAATTTTGTTGAAGGTAGTTTAAATATGTAAGCATAAATCAGTTTCATGAAATCCATGATTAATTCCACAGTTAGGTTCCGGATTTTGCTCTATATTTTCAACCCTCTGTACACGTACTTTCACTTTGCACAAGGGTCAATGGGTGTGTATGGGAGTGTGTGGTTAACACCCTGACAATGGTCCTGAACAATTGGGCCGAATGCATAAAACAAGCAATTGCTTGTAAGCAATTGCTTCAAGTAAAAGCACAAGCTCGTCTAGCAGAAGGTCTAGCTCAAGCAATTGCTTAATCCATATGCATAAACTTTTGCTTGACCCGCACAATAGTAGGCTTGCTAAGGGCGAAAAAAGGGGTGATCGCTGCATTTTATAGTACAAATGTCCTATTTGGCACACATGTTCCTCTGTACAATCGGAATTTTTTCATATAAAGAGACAATCTGTATCTATGCAAATAAGCCTTAATTTGCATAATTTATGCAAAAATACATATAAAAATATTTAAAAATTTATGTGCATCCACCGGAAATACCTAATTTGTTAAAAATATTCTATAGAGTATGTGGAAACAATTCCTGCAAAAATTGATTTCATACCTATGTAAATAAACATAAAATTTGCATAATTATGCAAGTTATTGTGCAAAAATCAGCATTTTTGAGAGAATTTCTCAACTATTAAGCACTGGATCTTGTAGTACAATGTTTGAACCTGGGATGGATATTCCTTGGGTCAAGAGTAAATGATTCATCTGAAGAGACAAACTGTCTATGCAAACAACCTGTTATTTGCATAATATGCATATCAATACCTACACATGAATAGATAATCAGAACAAACAAAAAGCCTTAATGAAGCTTTAAAGAAACTCCCCTTAAATCTCATCCTAGATATATTTAACCCATTAGAAACACTTTATGAAACAAAATGAGAAAAGAAATTGAATTTATTGAACTATCATTACCAGCTAATTTACATAATTCCTAAAGAAAGTAAAGTAAAAACATTATTTTTAAAGTTTTCTGTAATACAGTCAAAGAACTGCATGTTATAATCGAAACTACGGAAGTAGTATGCATTTCCTTTTATAGTCAAAAGGAAATGGTTTGTAATATCAAAAGACTATTTGTCTATATGCAAATACCACCTAATTAGCATCTTATGCATGTTAATACCCGAATGTACCAGAAGTCAATGGTCAAGGTCGGCTTAAGAAATTGTATCAGTTTACGCGGTAACTCGAGACTAGACTATGCAAATTTCACCAAACCTGGTGATGACGTATGATGGGGCAAGTGATTAAGCAGTTTTTG
Organism: Diadema antillarum; assembly: GCF_040938485.1. Classification (NCBI taxonomy): domain Eukaryota; kingdom Metazoa; phylum Echinodermata; class Echinoidea; order Diadematoida; family Diadematidae; genus Diadema; species Diadema antillarum. The sequence goes on along the minus strand of NW_027272633.1, from coordinate 45,477 downwards.
AGTAAAGTCAGCAAGAGGTCAAAGGTCAAAAAGTTCAAGGTCAATGCTAAAATTTAATTGTTTTCCTATCTATGCAACGTCTGAAGGTACTTTCTTCAAACTTACTGACTGCATACACTGTACTACCAAAATAAGATTGATAAGATTGATAATTGATAAGATCTTGAATGTGAATCAAGGCGAGATCATGAAACTTAGTACATAGTTGTGCATGTTCTACCTGACAGTGATACCTCTGTTTATTATTTTAAAAAAAAACGTTGAGCCCTCCCCTCTCAAGTGTTTTTGTTTCCTCTTGATAAGTAGGAAAGGACATGAAATTCAGTGAAATGGTATAGTCATCACCGTCATTACATTTAATGTATGGGTCGCATGGAAGTTAATTTTGATGCACACAATGTATAACCTCTGACATTCTTTATACCTTTTACATTTTTACCTGTGTATTTCTTTTAATTTAATCTCTGACATCTTTACACTAAACCAGTTAACATAATTATTCTTGGAAAAAGCTTCAAGATCATGTAGGTCGTGATTATCTATACAGGTATTAGCTGATATGTGGTGGAATATAACATTCTTTGGACCACCAGGGAGTTACATTTTCCCAAGGGAAAACAATCACAACCAGGGAGAATATGACATTTACGATTCACGTAAACAGTAGCCTGTGATGATCTGTTGACAAATCACATCCTAGTAATCGTAAAAGCCATCGAATTAACTCTTTTACGGCTATGAACATAGTATTTCTGCTTTGATTTATGGTTGAAATTGACTGATTTAAAGTCAGGGACTGAGACTATTTGACTTAAAGTACATGTATAACATCTCCTTTATTGTTCACATGACAAGTTTTGCATATTATTGCCATATCAAAATGTTATTGTGTATTAATTTCCTAGCATAGTTCCCATACAATAGTAGTTCATAGTATACTGAGTTAACATTTTTTTTTCCAGAAACAGACTTTGTTTTTAACTCAAGCTTGTAAGTTCTTACTCTCTAAGAAAAAAACGAGTGAAAATATTCACTCTTAAAGGAGTGAATACAAAAAAAGAGTGAATTTAGAGTGAATTTTGAGTGAAAATGAACATTTTCACTCATTTTGGAGTGACCTCAGGGATCACTCGAAGATTTTTAAGTGATCCCTGAGGTCACTCTAAAACGAGTGAAAATGAACCTTTTCACTCAAAATTCACTGCTAATTAATTCACTCTAAATTTACTCTTTTTTGTATTCACTCCTTTAAGAGTGAATATTTTCACTCGATTTTTTTAAGAGAGTTATAATGTGTGCAGCTACCCTTGCATCCACATAATTTGCACAATCAGTTTGATGTAAAAAGCCTCTCATTCGCTTGATTGCCTAGAAAATACAATGACAATTAGAGTTCACACTTTCACTATGGTAGTATTTTTTGTAATGATCTTCTAATCATGACCTCAGTTGTGTACTGTTTGCAAGGGAAACACAGTCCTTTTGTAAGCAATATTGTTCCAATTTGCATCTTTTCATATGTAGGCTCTACTGTTAGTTTTGCATAATCCTATTTGAAGAGTGTCACTATCGACCGTTATTTTTTCCACCCTGCAAAGCATTTATGCAATGAGGGAAAGTTGCTAGCAAAAATCATTTCAACGATCAATATGTTTTGAAATTTCACGTTTGGTGTACTTATTTACATAATTTATGCTTAAAGTGCCTAAGTTAATTTAACAATATGGAAACAATTTAAGCAACTGATAAGAGTTGTTGTGAGAATATTGTCTTATTCTATTAGCTTTTTGGATATTAAGTTCAAAGCGATTTAAGACATCGTTTGTTCTGATTATCTGTAGATGTGTAGGTATTGATATGCATATTATGCAAATAACGGGTTGTTTTCATAGAGACAACTAAGTTAATTTAACAATATGGAAACAATTTAAGCAACTGAAAAGTGTTGTGAGAATATTGTCTTATTCTATTAGCTTTTTGGATATTAAGTTCAAAGCGATTTAAGACATTGTTTGTTCTGGTTATCTGTAGATGTGTAGGTATTGATATGCATATTATGCAAATAACAGGTTGTTTTCAAAGAGACAGTTTGTCTCTTCAGATGAATAATTTAATCTTGACCCAAGGAACATCCATCCCAGGTTCAAACTTTGTACTACAAGATCCAGTGCTTAATAGTTGAGAAATTCTCTCAAAATACTGATTTTTGCACAATAACTTGCATAATTATGCAAATTCTATGTTAATTAACATAGGTATGAAATCAATTTTTGCAGGAATTGTTTCCACTTACTCAATAGAAATTTTGTACCAAATTAGGTATTTCCGGTGGATGCACATATATTTTTAAATAATTTTTATATGTGTTTTTGCATAAATTATGCAAATTTTATGTTAATTAACATAGGTATGAAATCAATTTTTGCAGGAATTGTTTCCACTTACTCAATAGAAATTTTGTACCAAATTAGGTATTTCCGGTGGATGCACATATATTTTTAAATAATTTTTATATGTGTTTTTGCATAAATTATGCAAATTAAGGCTTATTTGCATAGATACAGATTGTCTCTTTAGATGAAAAATTTTCAATTGCCCTAGGGAACATCTGTGCCAAGTAGGACATTTGTACTAAAAAATGCAGCGTTTACCCCCTTAGCAAGTCTACTACAAGCAATTATTGCTTGCGTTTTCAATAGAAGGGACGTCACGCCTGTACGAAGACAAGAACAAAGGAGTGTGGCAGCATGTATTTGAAAGGGCATGAGTGTGCGGAAACATTTCCTGACATATAGTCCATGGGCCAGGCCAGATATTGGTACCATCTGAGGTGGCAAAACCTTTTTGGTGTCATTTTGTTTGTCGGGCATAGATATGCTTATCAAGCTATGATAGCATTTCCAAATGAGTAGCTTAGTCATAGTAAATGAATTTTTAACCAATTTGGTCTCGTTGTTATATCCCTATACTTCTGAATCGAAACTAACCGCCATATAAAGAAGAGCACTGTCTTCTGTATGTTCCATAGAGCTGTAAAATGCAGCTCTATGGTATGTTCACAGGTGTTCTGTTGTAAACGCGGTGCGCTTAGTCTTTATTCAAGGCAGCGAAGGGAATATCCAAAGGTTATGATGTCCACAGCGCTTAGTCTTTATTCTAGACGGCGAAGAGAATATCCAAAGCGTATGATACAGTGTATATCCTTTTATCTAAAAACAACAACAACAACAAAAGCAATTCCTAGTGAATTTTACCGTATTTTTCAATCATTTATCATTTTCCGGTGAAAACGCTACGGTGAAAACGCTGATACCACGCCAATGTCGCTTTATTTCCCTCCAACAATATAAGATAATGCAAAAACAATGTACCGGTACACTACGATACATTATAATGAATGATATTGTAAATGAACAGAGTGATTTTTGTTTAAAACTGATGTATTTGTTGATAGGGTAGTATAAAAACAGTATAGATAATCCCTTTTATGAGGAACTTTAGATATGATAACAGTACATTGGTCTAGATAAAGAACTAAGCGCACCGCGTGACAGCTGTGGACATCATAACCCTTTGGATATTCCCTTCGCTGCCTTGAATAAAGACTACGCGCACCGCATTTACAATAGAACACCTGTGGACATACAGAAGGCAGTGCTCTTCTTTGTATAGCGGTTTAGTTTCGATTCAGAAGTATAGGGATATAAATACGAGACCAAATTGGTTAAAAATGCATTTATTATGACTAAGCTACTCATTTGGAAATGCTATCATAGCTTGATAAGCATATCTATGCCCGACAAACAAAATGACACCAAAAAGGTTGTGCCACCTCAAATGGTACCAACAACCCATTTTTCGGGTCTTGGCCCATGGACTAATAGCAGAAGAGCTTTGAAATGACACTCATAAATGCACACACAGCAGCACACATACAAGTATACACACACATGTATTACTGGCTGATTCCCATCACTGCTTACAGCAGCCCGGATCTTCCAGGTCACACCAGTACGTGGAGCGGGTCTCTTTGCTCTCCACCGAAGTCGGACGTCTTACCTGTTTTTCATCACATTTTGCATGCTAACCATTAGACATTCCCATAGTTGAAATAAAAAAGTTTTTTACTCTACTTAAGATAATTTCTTGTAGATTTATACCACTCCTTCACAAGTGTGGTTTTTCTTTCATGAATATGAAAATGATACTTAAAAGGGAACGTCCCAGCTAAGCAAAAGCTCAAGCTCATTTTACAGAGCTTGGAAAATCGTAAGCACTTGCTGTCAAGAAGTAGCAAAAGGTATGTTTTATGCATACGTTTTTAAGCAAAAATGCCTGGTCTCTAAGCAATTGCTTGCGGGCAGCAAGCAAATGTGCTTGCTAGCAAAAGCTTCTGCTCGCAAGCAATTGCTTGTTTTATGATGCATACGGATTCGGCTAGCACGAGCAATTGCTAGCGTTTATGCATTCGGCCCAATGGCCAGGGTTTGAATGCTTCATTATTAAATTTATGAGAAATTCCACTATCACAACTAGTCTTTATTCAGCCTCTGGCAGTATCTGTGTAAAGTCAAACGCCTGCCGATACTGTCGTTGAGTGGCGACAGTGCTCTCCCTATACTGAAAAACGAAATTACAATGAATACCTTCTGTCGTAAACATGGTGACAGGAAGCAAAAAACAAAAACAAAACACTTGTGTATATGGAGCCTTAAATAAATCTACTGTGAAACAAATCGCCCCAATGAAAAATCCTGCTGAACTCTTTACCAAAAATGATCTAGCTCTTTTATCGAAAAAGCGACAAATTTGACAGACTATTAGTAGATAGTGGCAAGATAGTTGTATTAAAATGAAGAACTTTAGATCATTTATGCTTGTTCATATCCCAAATTTAGTGATATGTGAAGCAAAATTTGAAAATGATTGCCAGCTGGAATGAGATGTGGTGCTTGCGAGAACATGGAAGCATGCGCTTACTTTTTCCATGTGCATGCATGTTACCCTTTACCGAGCATGAATTAAGACTAGCAGTGCCCAGGTCAATCCACATGAATTATTGATTAAGCATTCATGTGCCTTGCCAGAAGGTGGTTCAGGCATGTCCATTGTTCAGGGCCATTGTCAGCACACACTCACATGTACACATCATTGGTTCCTGTGCAAAGTTCATTTTTTTACAGAGGGTTAAAATTTGACCAAAATCTGAAACCTTACTTCAAAATTAATCTTAGATTTAAAGGGACATTCCAGACGATTTTCATAATTTCACATCATGTACGTAGTACATAAATCGACAACTCCCTGTATAGATTTGTGGAATTTATTGTAGTTCTTGAGCAGAGAAACAATACTTTGAAAAACCTTAAACAAATTACACAGAACAAGGATGATGACATAGAAGGTTCACATACTAGTATTTCAGAAATGATAGCAGTGTAATTCCATAACAATACCGCTTGCTTGCGAGTTCACCTGTCTATAATCTACGCACGCCTTCTTCCTTTGTTCTGCTTCCTTGTGCCCCAACTCATGCAGATTCTTATGGTGACTCTGCCATGTCATCATCCTTGTTCATTGCAATTTGTTCTTTTTCAAAATATTATTCTTCATCCCAATTATTACAAATTCTGAAACTCTGTCCTCAGTATGACTAATTTATAGTTGTACAAATGTAAAAATCTGAGAATCACCCGGAGGTCTCCTTTAATGGAACTGATTCATGCTTCCACATCCTAATTGCGGTACCTCCAACAAAATTGTACACTATTCAGCTATTGCCCATATCAATGACAGTTTTATCGGATGAACAGTTGTTGGACTATTAATGATCAAAAGTGGGAAATGTTTTTTGAAACGCCTAGTATGTCTGCAATCAATTTTCTGAACGAAGTACAGTGTAACTTAAGAAGCGTTTGAGGTACCAAAAATGAAACTTTGCATATATATGCATGTACATGTATATCAAATTCTAACATTTCAATCCCCGTGTCCTTGCAATGCCTGAAGGTATTTACATACACTTACATACAGATACATATGCATACATACATGACTGCAGAATGATTCTGTAAGGAAAGATTGTGTTCGAGGGGTGAAAGGTCAAGTGAAACTGTTAACATTTTACTATTCATTTTGTTATACATCTGTATTTTGAAAGGGGCTCAAATTATCGATATGAAAATCGGTGCATTTGTATTAAAGACAGACAGTGACTACAGTGTATTTGGAGAGAATTGTTGGCTATGTGGTCAATGTCAAATGGTTAAAGGTCTGTCCAATCATGTAAAACCACCTTCTTACAATGTCAAGATGTAGGCCTAATGGGAGAATTGGATATGGCACAGGTATACCAGTTGCCGCAGCAACATCTAGTTCCTTTTTAGGCTATGTCAAGAAACGCAACATGTGAAAATACATGTAGATTTCAGTGGGTCAATGGGCGACTTATGGGGCCATGACGTTATCTTGCATCGTTTTCATAGTAGCATGTGGTTTATAACCATCTCACTATTTTTTGAAAAGTCTTAAGTTCTATAACTCTAATTTACATCTTATCTTGATGTAATCTCTACCAAACTGTTTAATTTGACTCTAATTAAGAGAGCAGACTGGAACATGGAGCTAAACTACACATAAGTATATCTTGCTATGTACATATCTTTCATTATACACATGTAAGAAAATGACAAGGACACAAATAGCTTGGATCAAAAAACACTCAAAATCAGTTTTAATAATATAGTATACTTCAGTACCAATCAAAGTGAGGTTCAGATAAGGAAACGTCCTGACACTGTTCTGACAGTGGTCCAACAAATTTACCTGAAATGATTGCTTGCAGCAAACTGCTCACACACAAACCACATCTGCAACTGTCAATGAAAATTCCACTGTGATTGCCCAGTCAAATCAAAATGTGGAAAATAAAAATACAAACAATATGAGCAAAATTTAATGACAACTACATGTACACACTACAAACAGGTCATAGTGAAGAATGCTTCTGACAGACACATGCTTGGAAAACGTTTAATTTAAAGATAGAGCTTCTGGGGCACTTTTCTTGGGGGTCCAGAACAATGAGGGTGCTGTCACCTCAAGATATGTGTGTGTGCAATACATTGTACATGTATATAATATCTTTACAGCATACACAGAGAAATACAGTACAATGCATATATTATGTACATTATATGTGTAGATGGAACTGTGGATAATCCTGTCACACATATTATTACATCATTATGAGCAGGACTATGATTTGCTTTATTTTTCTCTTCTTTCCTTTTGTTTTTAAGACTTGAAGGGGTCCTGTTCTGTCCAGCACTGAATTTTTCTGCTCTTCATTTCTTATAGAGGATCAAACATTCAAGTTGGTTACAAAAGTGTTTTTTTATGATTTTGATAGTTTTCAGAATTCATGAAATAAATGAAGCCATCTTGGTTCTGCACATGTGTCACAACATCTAAATATACAGTGTACATGTATTGTAAATGTGAAAACCAATACATTCACAAACTGCATTCTTCACTGCATTTCACACAAGGCCTCAATTATATCCCATTAGTGAAAAGTCAGCACTAAATGCATCCAAATAGACATATCACTGTGGGAAAAAAAAGAAAAGATAATGTAACTCTTTGGAAAGACTGATATGCTCATATACCAAATATAAATCACATGAACAATAGTAAAATAAGTCTAAAATCAGTTCATATATTGCCAATAAAGTGATTCTTGTGTGTAGGTCACTTGCATTACTTGCTAGTGACAAAATCTGCAAAATGTTTAATTGTGTAGAATAATCCATGAATATACATATTGTACCTTACATTACATCATGACATTGCAATGATGTTTGAATAACAACAAATATTTTGAAAAGGAAATCATTCAAGCACATGCCAGTATAGATTTATTAACACAAATATTTTTCTCAGCACTGGTGTTCCATAAACAAAAATACAGTAGACTCCCCTTATAACGAAGTCCTCAGGACCGGCAGTTTTCTCTTGTTATATCGAAATTTCGTTATAACCGAACAAATCATAAAAGTACATAGAGTGGATAGTGCTGCGGCCTGAATTTTTACTTCGTTGTGTATAAGTGGAATTTCATTATAACCGTGTTCGTTATAACGGGAGTGCACTGTAACGCATGAGCTCACCATCATAATGTTAATTTTTCTATCACTGGTTCCTGACATTGCATAATATTAAATAACAGGTATTCAAACTCGTGTAACAGAAGGCACATCAAGCCTCATTACCCAACGAATTGGTTTTAAACAAGGGGGGAGGGGCTCAATGGTCTGTGACAAGGACTAGTATGTAAACAATGTACTTTCGATATAAAGTAACGTGAATGCAGATAAATAACTACTTGATTTTTCAGTTCTGGATCAGCTCAAGCCTTGCCATTCAGAATTAAGGGTCTTTTGCGACATCGTCTGCATTGTGGCTACCAAATATGAACATTGTTCAATAATATGGCCACGACGGCTCTTACCGACTTGTGAAGTGGGATTTCAAACTGTCCATATTCTGCCACAGTCAACCCTGAGTATTTACTACATGGCTACAGATCTCACAATCAATACACTTTGCATTCTACCACAAGAACTTCTTGTCAAAGTGTGATCACTCATACAGTACAAAAAGATGAAACAGTCACGTGTTTGAACTCTGTATTGGCTTAGTATTCACAAATTCATGCAGATTGTTCACAATGTGTGAAAATCTCCTCCAAGAGGAGACCCCTACTATGGAACAGAATACAGACCTTCACACATGCTTTTTTTTTCTTCTCTCCATCATGCTGTATTTGAAATAGATGAAGGAATGATTGCAATTATCTTGAATGCACATCAAATGAATGACATATATAGGTGAACACCAAACTTGTGTACTAAAAAGAGAGAAAAAAAGAAGAAAAAAAATACCAAAAACTGAAAAATCTAACAAGTCTCCTAGTGCAGCATTGCTCCTCTCTGCCAAGTTAGCAGCATACAAATGACACAGCATCACAAAATAAGTTGGGGCAAGAAGACAAAACGTATGGATTCAATGTTGAATTTTTCTTAGAGAATTAAGGATTTCAGCTGCATTTCTCTGTCCCTGTATTGGATAAACACATGGTCATTTATAGCGTTATAGAATTGATATGGTGGTACAATCACATTTTGAGCACTACCATTTTCTCCATTTTTACATGTGCACAGTCCAGCCAGTACTGTACATGTTTGTGTTTGCTGGTGCAATAAATTGTTTGTCTCCATTCTGTGTACAATGGGGAGCTATCAATTTGCATGACTTTCATGTACACAATCTTGGATGCAAAATCTACGTAGTTTTATGTGATCTACACATCCAGACAGAAGTCCCCATCCTAAAGAATTACCATATTGATGTGCTGCTGCCTGACATGACTACTGCAGGTCTGATCACATGATTAATGTGATCACAAGTCACAAAGTATGCATGATATGTTGTAGAATCTGGAGAAGAACATTGACAAACCATCAGAGACTTTGCAAAATCATTGCCTTTGCATTCAGGTGTTGATGTCACAACTCATTTGCTGAATGATACCAAATGGTATTATGAGAATAAAGGTTTTAGTTTGGGTGACTTTACTATAAATACACGCGTATGAATCTAATTCTGAATTTAGCTATGAATCCTGTGCAGAAATGGGTGAGACTTTATTCCCATCACCACTTTGTCAAAAGTCCAGTTAATACCGTACAGTTGTAGTACATCAGGCAAAGTTAAGATGTATAGTACAAGTATACTACTGCAGTTCACAAATATTGACTGTTTCAAAGTGGGATGGTTGAGATTATTTGCCCAGAGGAGATTTCTCAACAGTGCTATGCCCGCAGACGAAGTCAAGGGGCATGGCACTGGTGAGAAATTACCATGGGCAAATAGTTTTATCATGACTAGAAAGGAAGCAGTCGATATTTGTTTTATATCCCTCACAAGCTTTTCACTATTCAAAGAAACGTAAGAAGAGGGATGACAAGGGTCTCTCTTGGATCTACAAAAGGTGTTGGACTAACATGTAGACATCTAACATACAGATGTGTAGGTCTACCATGATCCTTAGTGGAAGACATGGACACAAGGTGGGTCATGAAAATTGAAAGTACACTTAAAACCATGTAAGCAGAGGGGACACACTTCAATACAAATGCATAATCCTTTCAGTGCAAATAAGAAAAGATTTGTTATACATTACATGTTCTTGAAATATCTGTTGCCTACAACTAATTGGTGCAGCAATCACACTTAAAAATGTATGACTCTTTCATTTGTGGCCCGAAGAATAATACTGAATGTGTGCAAGACTTGTTTCTTACATCTTAATCTAGCCAAATACTCTTCTTAAGAATGTATACTCGAACAGAGAAATGCATGTATAACCATGAAATATGCTTCCCTAAATGAAAAGATAAAATATGTCAAAACACACTGATTTCACAAACATTTAAATTCATAGAAATGTCTCTCATGAAGAAAAGAAATAACACTGATATAATCTTTTTTGAAATATAATTCTTACACAATGAAATGAATATAAAGATATTTTTGAAAGCCATTCTGCACTTTATGAATTTTAGGCTGCAGCTGATTCTCTTTCACCGTGATTTTGCTTCCAAGGTAGCTCTGAAAGAAGAAAAAGACACAATGGCAAACAATGAGGATATTAGCATTGCACACTTCATCGAGCATTGCAGGAATGACCCATAAACACAATACAGTATTCTGCTTTATTGATATGAATATAAATAGGCACGTAATCCTGAAGTCCACTACAACAGAAAAAAGCTATTTCAGGTAAACATAGAATTATTAATAGCAGCAATAACCCCACTGGCTTATCAATGGATGTGCTAATTTTCGACAATTACAGATTAAATACAATATCCATTTCTCCATTTGTACTCTCAAAACATGGGAAGAGGTGCCAAAACACACATGACCAAGAGAGAGAGAGAGACACACACAGAGACACACACACACAATGATTTCCTATGGTGATGAATGAACAAAACATTAGACATAAACATGTACCACTCGGAATATGCAGACCCTTTGACTGAAGTTTGATAATTATTTTTAAGCTAGAATAGCACTCAGAGAGTGCAGACCTCACCAAGCAGCTCATTTCCACGCATACACACATGCTGAAAATCCCCCAATTTCCCTGTGATACAGAAGCCCTGTGTCTACCTCATTGGATTCAGCTTCCTACTGCTCTGCGCCTTGAGCAGAGTACGTGCTTTAGTGTGCATATGCAAACCTCAAATATGCGCAGCTTGAATTCCCAAGTTCATTGAGCCTATTTGCCAAAAGAATAAAATCCTTCAAACTTCATAAAAATTCCCGGATCACTGCCAAAATTTGATCATCTGTTCCTTGCGCCTTTAGCAACTTTTCCAGTAAGTTTCATTCAGATCTGTTCTAAACTTTTTTGAGATATTCTGCAAACAGACAGGCAAACAAACAAATCAATGCCAGCAGAGGTAAATATAATATTTGTATATATACATGTGACAGAATACCAATAAAATTCTCTCAAAATTTGCAAATATAAATGTCAAAGTACAAGAAACCAAATCTAATCTGATGAGGGTTTTTTTTTTTCACTTCATTTTGCATAAATGCTACAAACAAGAGGCAAGTACCAGTACATTACCTCATGTCAAGTGACAGTTGGGCGACCTTTAACTTTACTTCCAGGAGCACTTACTAACTATTACAAGAAAAGTAATTTTGAGTTTCTCTAGTCACATGAAGCAATCATTTAGTGAAAACTGTATGCACTGGGAAAGATTAATTTGAATAAGATGTTGGCCAATCATCTAAAATTTCATTATTCCAATATCACAAGCTGTGCCAGCTTGTTATAACTAACTGACTACCACACTTGTTTCAAACTGTATATTTGCTTCATGCAGATATTTGTGGCAAAGAAAGAGATGTATTTCGAGAAATAATTTAAATTCCTCTGCCTTGGACATTTGATTACAGATCTATGACCTACAAGTAGCTTGCTTTTGTGAGTTGGGAAATTAGGCAGCAAGGAAGGTGCATAATATACTGTGTTATAATGCATTATATATCAGATGAATTTACTGTTGCTGACATCACAAAAGGAGAGTTGGTTGTTTTTAGAGACAGCGCTACATGGGTGTAGAAAAAAATTAAAAAGGATTCCAGAATTTGTAATTCTCAGACCTATTCATATATAGAAAGAAGTCCCTCATGGCATTACTGTAGAAGTGAAACTTTTTACGGTGTGGACATTTTCATGCGTTCCCCGCAATCAGAAGGTAGTGCAAAAATTTCTGCATGCCATGTTACAGTAATTAATGTCCTGACTTGGTGGAATTAAAACCATGTGAAATTCATCTTACTTGGCCGAGTGCGAAAAATTACTCACAGGAAAATATCCTTTTTTATAGTATTCCATTTCCACAAACTGTAAAGAATTTCATGTGAGTAACAAAGTTAAATGACTAATGCCACCTATTTTGAGATATCCTTGGGAATGGCCATTAGTTTATTGAAACTAAAAGGGTGACCATTAGTTGTAAAACATTTATTTACCTTTTATGGTTTAAAATACATAAATGAAATATCGATAGCAAATCTATGATTTCTCGGAAGAAAGAGAAATAATAAAAACTAGTTTAATTTACAAAATTTATAATCTCCCAAAATCCCATGCACAACTCTTGCCTGATTGCTAAAATAGTATGTGCACTGAGTGAATTAAGCAACATTAGAAGAGCACATCAGTGAAAGTTTGACAAAAATCAGATAATCAGTTTAAAGGGATAGTTAAGTATTGGTGGAGATGAAAATTTGGCTTTTAACATTTTTCGAGATACCAGGAAATCACTTATGTATGAAATAGTACAGAAGATACCATTCTAGGAGGAATTCAAAGTTTATTTGATGAAAATCGGTTTTGGTATGGCTGAGGCACCCAAAAACAAAGTAAAACAAAATGATCATAATAAAAGCTGGGTCTCAACTTTTATTAAGGATCGCTCTTTTTCGGATATCTCAGCCATTTCAAAACCAATTTTCATCACATAACTGCTGAATTCCTCTTAAAATTACATTCTCTTTCATATTTCATAAAAAGTTTTTCATTATCTCACAAAAAAATGTTAGAAATCTGAAGTTAGGTCTCAACCGAAACTGTACAATCCCTTTGTGCTGTCATCGCTGAATAAGAAGACTACTGCAGTTTGTGGCATCATGTATAGCTAAAGATAAAAAAACAAAGAAAATTTACACATTCTTTTGACTTGTTACTGACACATGGGATGGGTAATATTATTACGTTCTGAAAGAGGTACCACAAGTACTCCTTGTAAAGTGTAAAATCTGGGGTTTTCTTTATATTTTTTTTCATATTGTCCTAATGTAACGTCACAAAATGCTGTAATCTTCTCATCCGCAATGGCGCCATTTAAACTTAATTTCTGAACGTATTGTCTGACTTTCCTCAAACTTTCACTTATGTGTTCTACTAATGTTGCTGCATTTACTCAAACCACATACCATTATTCTTGTGGTCGGCTACACGTCACTTCCGGTTGACTGGAGTGAAAACAAACGGCTTGCAAGCGCTAGCCTGCATAATGCGCATACTGCATGCTGTGCATGTGTGACGCGTATAATTTATGTGCAACTCTACGCAGACGACATGCACATGGCCATGGGGACTGTTTTTCATTATTCATTTTGTCATTCGTGCCATTCATGAGATACATGCATCGTCTTGCCAGCAATATTCTAAAAATCTGGATCCTGTCGATCGGTCCCGGTATTTTGCCAAGTTGAAGGCAGCCGGACTGGACCTGTGCCCGTATGAAATGCTGCAGGACTCTGGATCAACGACCCGACAAAATGGCCAGATGTGCAGTAGAACCTCTGAGTAGGCCCTACCCCGATATCTACGCTTACTTAGTACCTCATAGAAACTCCAAGTAGGTCTATAGGCCTAAAGTTAGTACTGTAGTACTTAGGGTAGGGGCCTAATTTAGGGTAGGCCTAGGGCCTAATCCTGCCGCCCGCACAGCTACAGTAGTACAGCTTGCGCTAGCGCTATGCTCGCGGGGCGCCCCGGCAGAAGACACGTACAGTGTACAGCGTTACCACTCCAGGCTTACGCGACTGATAAGACTGGTTTGTTTTCACTCCAACCGCTATCCATGACCCGTGACACGCAAAATACCGGATGTCCGACCATGAGAATATACACTGTATTTGGGTTTCATTATCCTTTGATGGTTCTAGATTATTGGACCGGATGTACTGACATTGTAAAGCATGGGCTGCACTGTACTTAATTGTAGGTATAGACCATCTTATCAAACAAACATACATGGAGGTTGTGACTGGGTACATGCAGAGGCCAGCAATATATCACTCTACATTACATTGATTACACTGTATGATGTATCAATACAAAGCATCAACATAGCAAACACAAAATGTTAAATGAACTTACTATTAAGCTGACTTTTCCTTTCGAAGCAGTGGTTTGATGAGAAAAGGAAAGAGCAGTGCCCATCCTATCAACCACACATGTCCAACATAGTACATGGATGCATACACCTGTTGCAGTGAAATAAAAAGGAAATTACACGTAACTAAATTACCCCAATTGGATTTTGTTTTACACATTTACATATTTGTGTGTATCACTTCCTGTCTTTAATCAATTTATGTGTTTGTAAGCATTTATCAATGTATCATTTTACACCTTTGTACTTTCTTTTATTAACTGCAATTTCATGTCCAATTCAATTGTTTGATTGTGGGACATGAATATCTCATTGAATATCATTTATCTATTCATCTAAGCAGGGTTTTGTGTGACTCTGTGCACTGCACACACTTGATCAGTGTAGGAAAGGACAGTTAAGGGATCACTTCATACTGCACCTGGCTGAACAAACTGAAATGTGCCAGTTGGAAGCTGACCAGCGAGTAGGCAAAGCTGGTCATGATGAAGACGCTGCAGAACACAGACATAAGGAAGGCAAGAATGGGGTTTGACCACAGTCCAGACAGACCCAGCTTTCTCCACACCATCTGCCACTGGGGGTTGAAGAACAGACAACTTTGCTCTCAATGATGCAGTCGGGGGAACTACACTGTATACACAATTTGCACACATTCAAAATATTAAAGGAAGTTGTGGCATTCATTTAAAAACAAGATAACAGATATTGATGCAGCCTCCCTGAAGTGATGCATCCACCCTGTGATGCCCCCTCACTGTATGCCATACAATCAATGATAACTATAAGTGCAGGGTCTCATAAATGATGAAATTTATCATTATTTGTGAAGAATAGTGTTTGTTCTTGCAACAACAACCCCCCCCCCCAAAAAAAAAAAAAAAATAAATAAATAAATTAAAAAAAATAAAAAAATAAGGCTATCTGTACAAATTGAAAAACATTGTATAAACCTGCCCCAAAGAAGGAATAAACAGAAGACAAAGTCGATTATGACAACTTTACAAAGATTACAACTCAATTTAAAATTCCTAAAGTAACCAATCAATAAAAAGATTTAGAAAGTGTTCAATATTTGTATGAAAATTGGTACATAATTAGTTTTCCCAGGCCATTTACCATCATTTTGACATCTGTAAATGTAAACTTTAATCCTATGATTAAGACCTGACTACACAGTTGTGAAAAGAAAGAAAGAAAGAAAAAAGCTGCTGGTCTTAAATGGAAGACATACAAAGATACATGCATGAAGAAATGACTACAGACTATTAACACAATGTTCAGACAAGGATTTGCAATACCTGTTCCTCAAAATTGATGCAGAACATTTCACCCATGAAGCAGTGAAAGTAGCCAGGGTAGATCCCATGCCACAAGGCTAGGAACATCAGAGTAATGACCTGGGACAGTTGACGGTTACCAAGGAAACGACATCTCTTGTAGATGCATCTAGCAACAGAGAGACATAATATGATTTAACATCTTATATGTTTGTGGCACTGTATTCATGTCAACAAGATATACCTGTGAATGTGTGTTTGAATGTATTAACCCCCACCCCCAATCCATATTTTCTGTGGTCATTTCTAAACAGAGAAAAATCATGCCGAATTGGCCTGACTGACTTTTGAGCCAAAAGTCTTCCGCATCTCCTGATGCAAAATGCTAAAAACTTGGACTAATGTTTATCCTGCCACAGGACATTTTAATGTCATGCGTCCCAAACATGAAATTTCTCATATCATATGTATAGCACAATAACCATGCATTAGCATGGGAGGACAGGACTTGCATCTTAATCAATCTCTTTCTTTCATCTCTTTCATACAATCATGCGTTCGCTATGCTTGAATATTTGTGTAAGTTCTCAAGGTCAAGGTCATAGTTTGTTGGACGCCCAAGTGTTGTTTTTTTTTTAACAAATACATAAGAAATAGCCAAGACAATGGAATGCAATATGAGTATAGCTGATTTTCATGGGACCCTTTGAATCTACGTGCGCTGGCCCTTGCCTGCTTTCCCACTCAAGAGGCAACTTTGAACAGAGCAGGCAATCATTCTGTGAGTGCTAATCAACAGGGGCCTGCAAACAGACTGAAGAAAATTTGACTTACATACAGGACTGATGGCATGTGGAGACATAGGTGTTTCATTGAATTGGTCAAAAGGTTAACAAAATGAACATGACCCTTGACACAGGTATATATACTTTAAACATTACAGTCTGAAAGGATTAATTAACTGCTACTTCTTTGCAAATGACATGGTCACATCATGTGGCATATACAGGTACATTTTATTTAA
The DNA here is from genome assembly GCF_040938485.1 of Diadema antillarum. Taxonomy (NCBI): domain Eukaryota; kingdom Metazoa; phylum Echinodermata; class Echinoidea; order Diadematoida; family Diadematidae; genus Diadema; species Diadema antillarum. Next base: position 28,618 of record NW_027272633.1, on the reverse strand, counting down.
AAAACTTATTGAGTCTGACAACATCAAACACAACAGAAACTGCCCACTAGTTTTATGTCAATTACCTTGTGAAATGACCTACCTGCCAGCCCATTTGTTGGTGTTAGTGTTGTAGGAGGCTACCAGGTCACGGAATGTAACAGAAGTCTCCAGATTGTAGATCTTCACATTGGCACTACCTTCCCATTTGGACTGACCCATTTCATCCATGCCACTGTAGGCTAGTCCACTCATAATGCATACACCCTCCTGACAAACACACAAACAAAGCACAATCCAGAGGACATCAAGGTAAACAAGACTGTCCGGCTGATATTGTATGTTCCAAACAACATCATGTTTTCAACAACATGTTTATACAGCGACCATATTGGAAAGGCATCATGTCAGTTGTATGAGATTAGTATTACTGCATGGTACTTTTCAGCTATCCAATCAACTGTTCAGATATTTTGATCCTTAAGTGTGCGGTAAAAGTAACATATGCCCAAAGCCGGTGCGATAAATTGTTGCATTACAGTATCTCAAAGAACAGGTGAAACGTGGCTGTTCAAGCAATTTCAGGTTATCTTTTGAATGTGAAATCAGAGTTAAAACAGCATGCAGGGTGCATTCTGTGACAATCTGCTACTCCTTGAGAACTCTTGGCGTAGAAGCGTACCAGAACAAAAGATTTGGAATCTCAATCTTTTTTTAAAATCTATTTGCCGAAAATATTTTCAGCACTGTCCGAAGTTAATTAGAACGGAACTGGGCCAGCATTAACTTTAAACATTAATCTGAAAATGATAACTGAATAGACAAACTCATTTCAATTCTTAAATTCTGTGCTTCCTTCACATTTTGGTCTCCACATTTCCTGCTTGACTCTGAGTGTGAAACAGAAGCTGTTACAACTTGGACAATTCTTGTTCTTTCACTGGTCCTACTGAACATCAGCACAAACTGTTTTTGCAATGCTGTCTGCTCCCTGAAGCAAAACTACTACAGTGTACATCGAGAAATCAACTGAAACAACATTAATAGAAGCAGGAGCATCAAGCAACTGGCTGCAAATATTTAGTAAGGGCTGGTTTTCATATTTCTGATAATCAAGTATCAAATCTGGAGAACTCATTATGAAGTTGCCAATAATGAAGTCTCATTCATATCAAGAAAAATTTACTTTTGTGTCGAGTCAATTGACCCACAAAGGGGCACAGGAAGCTGGGAGGTCTCTTCTTCCATAAATCTTTTCACTGTCTTGCAACAGTTATCACTTTCTCACTTAACCGCAATGAGTTTTCTCTGTTTCATATACATTTTGATAATTTTGTGATCAAAATAAACCTCATCACATGTCTATCAAGATCTGCATGTTAAAGCATTTTGTTGGTATTCTATTGCAACGTAAAGCTTGTTTCTGTACATCGTGCTTCTATTCTTTTTTTTTTCTCAGTAGAACAAAACAGCATGTGGATATCGCATTTGAAAGGTACAAAGAAAGAAAAATAAATAAATAAATAAATAGATAAATAAATAAATAAACAAATATGAAAAACAGAGAAAATGTACAAATTTGGAAATAATTTTTAAAGTTAGAAAATTTGCAGAAATGCTTTTTGTACAATGAACAATTGCTGTTTCCCTGTGATGAATAAGTACAGAGCCTCTGTGCACTCTCAGATAACAGAGACAAATTTTGATATACATGTATTTTGCGAAAGACATAGACAAAAAATAAATAAATTAAACGAGAACTTACCTGTTTGAAGTTTGATTTTTATTATTTGAGTAATAGGAGTGTGAGTTAATATGAGATCCCACTCGTACGCATGCGCAGTCAATATTCGTCGCCCAGGCAAATCTCCACCTAAGCAATCGGACTGTCTTCCGACGTCTAATACATAATGTCAACTTAGGTGAGAGAACTGAACCAAAGACCCAACTGGGTCAAGTGAGATTTGCCTGATCCATGAGGAAATGCGACCACTGTCACAATCCCACAATCTGGAAATACACTGTAAATTGACGGAGTAAGAACATTACCTTGAAGTTTGAATTGAGGGTGGGAGTGGAGGGCATATTAACTCACACTCCTATTACTCAAATAATAAAAATCAAACTTCAAACAGGTAAGTTCTCGTTTAATTTATTTATTATTTTTCGTAATCTCCGTTGTTCGTTAATATGAGATTTTGAAGCAAGTGGTCGCATTTCTGCAAAAACCAAGCAATGTATGGTGAAAGAATGACATAGTAGCTCACCAATAATACTCTTTCTCTTCAATGATTATCCAGTACCGCCATGGAGAACCTACATGTAGGTCCTGCCCTGATCGACGGCTTATCATAAAACCTGTTGAAGGTTTCCTCATTAGACCATCCGGCCTGTTTCAGAATGTCCGCTATGGGCACATCTGCTGTCTTTGCAGTAGAGACTGCTGCAGCCCTTGTAGAATGCGGTTTGAAAATTCTAGTGTCGATACCCGCCGCACTCATTGTCTCCTTTATCCACCTGGAGATGGTTTGCTTACTGGCTCGTTTGTGAGGTTTCCTATGACATATGAACAGGTGCCTTTCCGTATCCCTCATCACTTTTGTACGCTCAATGTACTTTTTCAGGTAGCGTACCACACAGAGTCTCTTCTCTGAAGGATACTCTTCAATTGTAGTCGTACTCCCTACTCTGTCGGAGGTCTTGTTCTGTTTTACCAAGTCACTGACATGAATCTCTACGCTATTATCCTTCCAAACCAGGCCATCAATATGAATGTAGAACAAAGTCTGTGCCCTTTGTGCCGAAGTGAGTGCGAGCAACATACACAGCTTATGAGTAAGTTCACACAAAGATAGCTTACTGGCTGGTGACATTTTGCGGAGATGATCTAACACGATTTTAACGTCCCAGATATGGTTGTACCGTGGCAGCGGAGTTCGTAAATGAAATACACCTTTCATGAATCTTGTCACCAAGGGATGTGTACTAATTGTACAGTTGCTGTTCTCCAACAGCACCACCGAGGCCAAAGCACTTCTGGCACAGTTAATAGCACTGTAACTCAACTTATGTACATGAAACAGATAACTCAAAAATTCTATAACACTTTCTACAGCAGTGCAGTGACTGTTCAAAGTTTCCTGTCTGCAATACTCTTGCCATTTCTTAATGTAAGTTCCATATTGTGTGCGTGTAGACAGTCTCCAAGATGCACACAACACGTCCACAGTCCTGTCCTGTAGTCCCTTTATCTCGAACTGTGAACGCCAATCCTGCAACAAAGAAGATCGAGTTTAGTGCAGAGTGGGTGGGTAGCCTTAGATACTGGTTGTGTCAGCAAGGATTTGCTTCTTTTCAAGATCAAAGGTTCTTCACTCATCATACTTGTCAAGAGAGGGAACCAGGCCTGTGTAGGCCAATTTGGTACCACAAGCAGGCCATGTGCATTGTCTTCTTGTATTTTCTGTAGGCATTTTGCTACCAAACAGAAAGGAGGGAAGGCATAAAAGAGTGCAAATTTTCCCCAGTCTAGTGTGAAAGCATCAACTGACTCTGCATTGGGATCTGGCAACCATGAAATGTACCTAGGTAGCTGAGCATTTAGTCTGGATGCAAACAAATCAATTACTGGTGTACCATACGTAGCCACAATCTTCTCAAAGCTATTCTTATCTAGCATCCACTCTGTTCTGTCATTAAAGTGTCTAGACATGAAGTCTGCCTTGTTGTTCTGGCACCCAGGTAAGTGAGCTGCTGACAGCCATATATTGCGTTCTATACACCAATGCCAGATGTCTAACACTACCTGATTGCACGTTTCTGATTTCAGCCCTCCCATGTTATTAAGGTAGGCAACAGCCGTAGTGTTATCAATCCTCAATAGGACATGTACATTTCTCTTATCTGCACAGAAGGATTTCAGAGCCAGTCCAGCTGCCAGTGTTTCTAGGTAATTAATACCCGATGTTTGAGCTGAATGTACTTCCTCTGTGGTCCACCTGCCACCTGTGTGAGAGGTTAAGTCTGTAGCACCCCATCCCTCTGCACTGGCATCTGTACGTAGCTCCAAATTGACCTTTTGTCTGACAACATGATTAAATGACTCATGAATATGTTCTTTCCACCATATCAATTCATGTCGTGCCTCCATGGAAAGAGTCATGGGCCTATCAAAATGACCACAAGCTGCCTTAAGGGCCTGTACCTTGTCTCTCTCTAGATATCTGTAATGCAGTGGGCCATACTGTACTGCAGGGAACGTGGCAACTATTTTCCCTATGACCCTAGCAACCTTTCGAATGGATGAGGCGGCAAGGGATAAGAGGGAGGTGCAAACCTCATAAATGTCATCTTGTTTTTCCCTTGGCAAAGTAATGTGCATTCACCTAGTATTCAAATGAAACCCAAGGAACTCTAGGTCTAGGCCTGGGCTAAGTACTGACTTCTCAGGATGAATTAAGAACCCCAGCTCTGTTAGAAGCTTAGTGGTAGCTGAAACAGCCCTTTGGGTAGCATCCTTAGATCTCCCAATTATCAAAGTGTCATCAAGATAACCCATAACTACATGTCCTTCTGTTCTAAGCTGGGCAAACACTGGCTTCAGCATTTTTGTAAACAGTCTGGGAGCCGAGCTGAGACCATTAGGTAAGGCCTTGTATTGGTACAGTTTACTTTGCCAATAGAAACGCAAATACTTTCTCGATGATGGATGGACGGGAACTGAATAGTATGCATCTTGTAAATCAATAGATGCAATGTAGCAATTTGGGCTGAGCAGTGACAAGGCTGTATGTATGTTGTCCATTTTGAAATGCTGATAAAGGATGCCTGTATTAAGATCAGAAAGATCAAGGATAACTCGTAAGGAACCATTCTTTTTGGGTCTCGTGAAAATATTGGAGATGAATTCTCCATTCTCATGTTCGCAAAGTTCAATCACATTTTTAGCTAAGAGGCGAGAAATCTCTTCCTCTATTTGACTGTTAAGCTCTGAACTGCGAGATAAATTATACAACTCTTTCCCTCTTACAGTAGGGAATTCATTAGGATCAAATTCGAGTTTGTATCCTTTGACAGCATTCAAAATGTATGGATCTGAAGTCAGGCTTCTCCATTTGTCATAGAAATTTTTCAGTCGTCCACCCACCATTGAACAAGCAAGATTTATGAGAGGGCATGTACTCACCTCTGCAGAGGATGAGGAGACTGTTGGTTTAACATGCTCAGTTACTTGCGGGCCCCCGCAAACCCCCGGTATCGAGGGCTCTGTCGGCCGCTGCCCTTGTTGGGTCTGGTCATCGGGGTGGCAGTGTGTGGCTTCCACGAACGCTGGCCTAAAAAAGGCCGCTGTACCGACCCAGCCTGTACGGTTGGCGTGGTCCACCCCGCTGATCTCATTCTACGGTAATTAGCTTCCGTCTGTCGGCGGTAAGGGTGATAATGAGACTGTGACTGCGAATATGGACGCTGACGGGAGTTACCTGTTGAGAAAGGTTTTGAGCCTTTCACAACACCGGCTGCTGCTCTTTGTTCTTCCTGGATGTCTTTGACTTTCTTTCCTAAGTCATCACCAAACAGCTGTTTGGTCACAGGGTTCTGAGGCTTGCACAAGTGTGCAAATTTTGCATTCAAGCCAGGTTTAATGAGGTCCTTCCTCAAGGCGTTCAGCTCAAAATTAGAGCTACACAGGAGTCCGAGAGCGTCCTGCTGTTTTTCTGACAGCTCCGAAGCAGAAAGGGTCTGCGCAAAAGCAGTGATGCCTTTTACAAGAGCGCTCTGAATACGCTGTAGCTTCAGGTCCCTAGCCCGGGTAGTAGGGTTGAGATTCTCCCAAATTGTCAAGTTGACTTTGGGCACGTCAAGTAGTGGACAGTTTTCTGGGCTAGTGTACTTCTTACCAGTCTCCTCTAGGGCAGCCTGTTCAAGAGTGTGGCTGACAAGGTAGGATACCGACCCAGCAATATCCTCATCTAAGGGTTTCCCCACGCTGAGAGGCACTGCGAATTTTGCTGCGATAGCTGGGATGGCTACATTCTTGCCAGAGGCAGGAGTAGCATTACTATCTTCAGTGCTTGTTTCAGCACTGAAATCAGAAGTCTATGAGTCAGACGCCGGTGTAAGTTTACAGCCAAAAGGCCCATCATCTTGATCGCAGTCATACTCATAGTCAGATAAAAGGAGATTATCATCCTCATCTCCGAGACTTCTCGTGTCATGACTACTACGAGTCTGTGGATGAGAAAGTGGCAAATGATCCACCAATTTTCCCAGCATCTCTTCCAGTTTATTCAGACGATGTTCAAAATTTGAGCCACCAACACTAGTGCTTGGTCCCGACTTCGAGGTCGTGGTCTGTGGAGGCTCTGCACGAATGCAGGCCTGACTGTCCTTCTTTGAAATAGGATCTGCACGAATGCAGTCCTGGACAGCCCGAGAATCTTTGGCTAATATCTCAGAGTCAATCATGATCGAGGGCTTCTTAATCAAAAGGTCTGAGACCTCAGAGGTAGCAGCCGACTTGGCGAACTTCCGTGCAATCACGGGAGGAGGAGAAGTAATCTTCGCCGGTGCTTTGCCTTTGGCTTTCCCCATGCCTTTACCACCGCGGCTAGCCGAGCTCGCCGCTGCCGTCTTACCCTTTCCCCCCGGATCGCTGCCGGGGGAGGGACCCGCTCGCGGTCCGCTGGCGATGCTGGTGGAACCCGCATCGCGAACCAGCTTCTCGTGCGGGAAATTCGGCTTCGTGGAAGAACCCGAATTCGCTTCCATCACTCTCCAGAAATACTACCAAACGATCGGGGAGGTAAAATAACCTATGAAACCCCGAAAACTAGAACGCAAAAGATCGCAAAGTGAAAGAAAATCGGCGAAATTTAGAGCTCAAAATGGCGACTTGACCGCTAAGAAACACACGCTGTCAGGATATGACATATTTTGTATTTGTCACGTAATAAATTGTCTCATTGTACTACAATGGTACTGTTTATTAGGTAGCTCATGTAAGAAATTGATGTTATCGCAATGGTTACAAAAGAAGTGCAGCTTTAAAGACAAAAGCTTGCATCAAAATAACCATATAAGGAGATGTTGCGATGCACAATCAAAGTAAAAGAGAGTGATTTGGAATTAAATGTTTTGGGGATGAGTAAACCCTACATGACGTCAACACACGAGGAAAGGGTATCCCTGGTAGTATGCATCATACTATCTGGTATGTGGACGTCATTCACGACGTCAAACACAAGTTTCTAGCTAGGTCAAAACAGGACCACTTCAAAGAATTTTGGTTTCCGTGGACAGGAAGTGATGACGTCAAGCAGGGGCTTGACCAATGCAAAATGAGATGCTCAGGAAAGTTTTGACAGACAGAAAACGCCAACCAATAAGAAAAGGGGGCAGGACTTCTATGAAAACTTTCTAGGAAGTCACTTGACTTCATTTAACTAATTTTACATGGAGACCTATGGTCCAACAAATGTATAAATATGCAGTGTTTGGGCATAAAATTCAGATGCCACATTATTTGCGGAACACTCAGGACCAGGCTACGGTACTTCGAGATTGCGAAGTTAGAGTAGCAGAGTGTTATTTGGAATCAGTGTGATTCAGGGATTGTTGCATTTCGGCTTGGACAGCCTGACCGTCCAGCAGAGAATCTAGGAGGATTCGAGTGTAAACACCAACAACTGTTGTAAGTACACGATCATTTAATTGAAGTTGTTTATGCCTTGTAAGTTCCTATGTAATTCCCGATATTGCTTTGTATGTGTGATGTTTGTATGTCAAACCGAACTTTAATTGCATTGTGAAAGAAATAGAGAATGAGAACAACGCTTAGATTTTAATGGGCTGATTAATCACCCCTATTCAACATTGAAAGATAATGATCCATGGTGAAACATTATTATGGAAATTATGTGTGGCTAGTCAATGTTAATATGATAGAATATATAATTATATGTTTTGTTGAAGTTATATGAATAGAATCAGGAATAACTAAAGACCACAAATTATAAGGGAGGTATCATGTTATTAAATTAACAGGGTGTTTAGGGTTCCAGGGAGAGAGCCACCGTTTAGGGTTCCAGCGAGGACCAAGTTTAGGGCTGCAGAGAGAACCACAGTTTGCGGTTCCAGAGAGGACCAGAAGTAAGGGGAGACGACCCGCTACTTCAGGCAGGGCATCGTCGACAACCTAGAGCAACCAAGCACGGGAGCTTCTAGAATAAACCAACGAGCAGAGCAACCAAGCTCAAGATCAAGTGGAATTGGATATCTGTATTCAAGTTTGTACTATGTTATTGTTGTAAACTACCACAATTTGAGACCAGTATAATAAATCTTATTGAGTGTTACATTGTAAGAACACTGTGTGATTGACTACTTATTTCGAGGCACTGTAGTTGCACAAGTCGAAAGAGATGAATGAGTGAATGGTCTGCTAACAATCTGCTGCATTTAGAGAAAGTCAACCTTTGACTATAGAAAAGATCCCAGTCGCAGGGAGGACTTTCGTTCCCCACATTCAGAGGAAAGTCCCCTGTGACAAGAATTGGTGGAGAACCCGGGCAGCAATTGTTAAAAGTTAGAAACTAGACCAGTCAACTCAATATGTGCAACTGACAACTCGAAACAAGAAGCCAAAGGTTAGACCGCCAGTGGCCACTTGCTGGCCAGTGAGAGTTAGGCTCAAGGTCCAGTGTCTTAAGGTCAGATTACATTGAGGTGATTGTTGCTATAGTAACGCGATTGTACATTGCAATGGATGTGTATTCTGAACTCATAAAAGTGGGGAAGGAGGCAGGGCTGACAGGCAAGGAATTGGTCGATTTTGCTAGGGATGAAAAGGAGAAACTAGACTTGAAGGAAGAAAAGCTCAGAGAAGAGCGCCAAAAGGAAAGGGATGAACGACAGAAAGAAAGGGAGCATTTGAAAGAAATGAAAGAGCTGGAGCTGCAAATTGCAGCAGCCAGACCTAGAAATGATTCTCCTAGTAATGGCATGAAAAAGGTGAAATTACCTCTTTTCAATGAGAAAACAGATGACTTAGACTCCTATCTATGCAGATTTGAGAGATACGCTGAGAGTATGGGATGGGCAAGAACTCAGTGGGCCCTACCCCTCAGTACACTGTTGACGGGCAAAGGCCTGGAAGTGTATTCCCGAATGCCGTCAGAACTTGCAAATGATTACGATGAATTAAAGGCCGCCTTACTCCAAAGGTATGAGTTGAACGAAGAGGGATTTAGAGCTAAATTCCGGAGCTCGCAGGTAGAGCCTGGCGAGACTCACAGTCAGTTAGCCGAGAGGCTGAAGCGCTATCTCTTGCGTTGGTTAGAGTTAGCTGGTTTTAGGGCTGAGTTTGATGACCTAGTTCAATTGATGATAATGGATCAAATTTATGCCAGGAGCTCGAAAGAGCTGAAGCAGTTTGTCCGCGAGAGACATCCGGCAAACTTACATGAAATGACGAAGCTAGCGGATCAATACAGTCAGGCCCACCCCCATAAGGAACAAAAGAACCACTCCTACAGAGACCAAAAGCGACCTGACAAGGGCCAAAGTCAGGGTCATATCTCTTCCAAATTCAGTGGCCCACAAGGAAATAAGGGGTCAAGTGGTTGTTATGTTTGTGGGAAGGCAGGTCATTTGGCTCGAAACTGCCAGGCCAAAACGAATAGTCCGAGACCAAACCGGGCCGCTGCTTTGGATGAAATGAAGGGGTCTGAGGAGAAGACTAGTCAGGACCGAAAGGGGGCTGCCTGTATTGAGGCTAACACAGTTAGATATGAAACGGCAAGACAGCCAGGCTCGTATGTGAAGCTAGCTTCGGGGGATGAAATACCCCTTCTCGAGGCAGGATGCTCTTCGGGAGTCAGACCATCAGGTGTGAACATGCCTGTTCTTCAGGGAAAAGTAGGAGGGCATGTAGTGTCCGTTCTAAGGGACAGTGGCTGTAGTACAGCCGTAGTAAAGTCAGTGTTTGTTAGAACCCCTCAGATTGTTGCAGGGCAGAAGAAGAGGGTGGTTTTGATAGACGGGACTGTCAGAGAATTCCCCATTGCTAGGGTATGGGTAGACACGCCTTTCTACACTGGGGAAGTGGAAGCTCTGGTTATGGAAGACCCAATGTATGAGCTTATTTTGGGGAATATTCCCGGGGTCAGGGACCAAAATAATCCCGATCCACAGTGGTCACTCGATAGGGACGAGGTAGTGGTAGATGAAGAAGAGATGGTAGCATCATCCGAGGGAGGGGCAGTAGAGACACGTGGTCAGAAAGCGCAAAGTGCGAAACCCCTCAAACCACTGCCGACAGCAAGTGCACTCTCACTCGCGACGAGTAAAGGTGAGTATGAAGCAGCGCAAAAGGCTGACCCGACGCTTGCGAAGGCTTGGCGAGCAGCAGAGAGTGGTCAGAAAACGACCACAAGCAAAGGAAATGAGAGCAAGTTTCTCGTGCATCGAGGCCTGCTCTATCGCGAATTCCAATCTACAAAATTGGAATATGGCAAGCCAGTTCGACAATTGGCCGTACCGAGCGCATACCGTGATGGATTAATGGCGCTTGCCCATGATGGCATAATGTCTGGGCACCTAAAAACACAGAAAACACTCGACCGATTACAGCAAAGCTTCTATTGGCCAGGTATGGGAGATGATGTCCGGCGATATTGCATATCATGTGATATCTGTCAGCGCACCGTGAATAAGGGGAGCGTGGGTCGCGTGCCGCTCGCGAGCATGCCGCTCATTGATACTCCGTTCAAGCGCGTGGCGATTGACCTCGTAGGACCTTTTGACCCCAAGACCAATCGTGGGAATCGGTATGTTTTGACGCTGGTCGATTATGCAACTCGCTACCCAGAAGCTATTGCATTACCGAGCATTGAAACCGAGCGAGTGGCTGAGGCGCTTGTCGAGATGTTTAGCCGCTTAGGTTTGCCAGATGAGATTCTCTCTGATAGAGGGGCGCAGTTCACTTCTGAGCTAATGAGGGAGTTAGGGCGTTTGCTGTCCGTAAAGCAGCTTAACACAACTCCGTACCATCCCATGTGCAATGGGTTGGTTGAGAGATTCAACGGAACTCTCAAAGCTATGCTGCGACGAATGAGTGCAGAGCGACCCAAAGATTGGGACCGTTATTTACCGGCATTGTTGTTCGCGTATCGGGAGGTACCACAAGCTAGCCTTAGCTTTAGTCCGTTTGAGCTGCTGTATGGCAGGACTGTACGTGGACCTCTGTCCCTGATTAAGACAATCTGGGAAGCGGAAGCAGTCGACGAAGAGGTCAAAACAACATATGAGTATGTTGTGGACCTACGAGCGAGACTCGAGGAGACTTGCAAAGTGGCGCATGAGGAGCTCAAGCGCGCATCGAAAAGATATGCCAAGTACTATGACGCAAAGGCACGTGACAGAAAGTTTGAGGTTGGCGACAAAGTGCTCATTATGAGGCCAACGAGCGCGAGCAAGCTCCTGATGCAATGGCAGGGACCGTATACAGTCACAGACACACTAGGACGATGTGATGTGAGAGTTGAGGTCAATGGCAAGGTCAAGACCTACCATGTTAACCTCTTGAAGAAGTATGTTGACCGTGCGCGAAGTAGGGACAATGAAGTCCAAGCGAATGCCATCTCCGTAGTCGAAGAGGAGGTCGAACCCGATCTCGACCGACCGTGCATAGGACTGCCCGCCTTATCGCAGAATGAGAGCGTGGCTGACGTGGTGATAGATGCGGAACTGACTGAGTCACAAGCAACGCAGGTAGCTGATCTGTTAAATCAGTTTGATGCGCAATTAACCGATGTACCAGGGCGAACAAACGCGATGGAATGCTCAGTGACACTTACTACCGCTGACCCCGTGGTAAGCAAGCCGTATCCCCTACCACAATCTATGCAAGCTGCGGTAAAAGCAGAATTAAGCGAAATGTTAAAGATGGGCGTGATAGAGAAATCACGATCCAAGTACGCGTCACCGATCGTACTAGTGAAAAAGAAGGACGGAAGTAACAGATTTTGCGTCGACTACCGCAAATTGAATGCTATAACTGTGTTCGATCCAGAACCTATTCCGATTGCTGACACTCTTCTAGCGAAGCTGTCAAGAGGTAAATACTTCTCGAAGTTCGACCTCAGCAAGGGGTATTGGCAGATACCCATGGCCGAGTCTGATAAGGAGAAAACAGCATTCGTCACCGCTGAAGGCCCGTTTCACTTCACCGTGCTGCCGTTTGGTATGGTGAATGCACCAGCTACCTTCTCACGGCTGATGCGAGAAGTGCTGTTTGGACTCGACAATGTAGTGAACTACATCGACGATATCCTTGTGTTCTCCGAGACCTGGGAAGAACACTTGGATTCCTTGCAAGCTGTACTCTCGAGGCTTGCAGATGCTGGGTTGACCGCGAAGCCAAGTAAATGTCATGTGGGCTTCAAGACTCTCGACTTTCTAGGGCATGTCATAGGTGGCGGCACGCTGAAGCCTCACCCTGAGAAAGTAGAGCAGATCTTGCAGGCGGAGGTGCCGCAAACAAAGCGGGAGGTACGCGCGTTTCTAGGGCTAGCTGGGTATTACCGCAAGTTCATACCCAACTTCGCAGCTATCGCCGCACCGCTGTCGGACTTAACAAAGAAAGACAGAGCCAACCGCGTAGACTGGGGACCCCTGGAAGAGCAGGCGTTCAACACGCTGAAGTCCCGATTGACTTCATCCCCCATTCTCCATCTTCCAGACCATGAATACCCGTTCATACTGGCGACCGACGCGTCTGACGTAGGCATCGGCGCAGTACTGATGCAGCGCGTAGAGGGAGAGAAGTTCCCTATCGCATACATCAGCCGGAAGTTGTCAGACACAGAGCGACGGTATGCCGTCATAGAGCGAGAGTGCCTCGCAATTGCATGGGCAGTAAAAAAGTTCGATGTTTACCTATATGGGAGAGAGTTTGAACTTGAGGTGGATCATCGTCCCCTCATGTACATTGCCAAGGCTAAGTTGCAAAACAACCGAGTCTTGCGCTGGGCACTTGCCCTCCAATCCTACCGCTACCACGTGACCGCTGTCAAGGGAACAGATAACGTTGGGGCAGACTTCCTGAGCCGATGTCCAGAGTAAGAGGGGCATGTTTACCCATAGCAAGGGGATTATCGAATGTTGATATTGTCATGTGTATGTACGGACAAATTAGTTTCATACGTGAAAATACTATTGTAGATAGCAGTACTATCTTGAAATGGGGGGTTGTGTCAGGATATGACATATTTTGTATTTGTCACGTAATAAATTGTCTCATTGTACTACAATGGTACTGTTTATTAGGTAGCTCATGTAAGAAATTGATGTTATCGCAATGGTTACAAAAGAAGTGCAGCTTTAAAGACAAAAGCTTGCATCAAAATAACCATATAAGGAGATGTTGCGATGCACAATCAAAGTAAAAGAGAGTGATTTGGAATTAAATGTTTTGGGGATGAGTAAACCCTACATGACGTCAACACACGAGGAAAGGGTATCCCTGGTAGTATGCATCATACTATCTGGTATGTGGACGTCATTCACGACGTCAAACACAAGTTTCTAGCTAGGTCAAAACAGGACCACTTCAAAGAATTTTGGTTTCCGTGGACAGGAAGTGATGACGTCAAGCAGGGGCTTGACCAATGCAAAATGAGATGCTCAGGAAAGTTTTGACAGACAGAAAACGCCAACCAATAAGAAAAGGGGGCAGGACTTCTATGAAAACTTTCTAGGAAGTCACTTGACTTCATTTAACTAATTTTACATGGAGACCTATGGTCCAACAAATGTATAAATATGCAGTGTTTGGGCATAAAATTCAGATGCCACATTATTTGCGGAACACTCAGGACCAGGCTACGGTACTTCGAGATTGCGAAGTTAGAGTAGCAGAGTGTTATTTGGAATCAGTGTGATTCAGGGATTGTTGCATTTCGGCTTGGACAGCCTGACCGTCCAGCAGAGAATCTAGGAGGATTCGAGTGTAAACACCAACAACTGTTGTAAGTACACGATCATTTAATTGAAGTTGTTTATGCCTTGTAAGTTCCTATGTAATTCCCGATATTGCTTTGTATGTGTGATGTTTGTATGTCAAACCGAACTTTAATTGCATTGTGAAAGAAATAGAGAATGAGAACAACGCTTAGATTTTAATGGGCTGATTAATCACCCCTATTCAACATTGAAAGATAATGATCCATGGTGAAACATTATTATGGAAATTATGTGTGGCTAGTCAATGTTAATATGATAGAATATATAATTATATGTTTTGTTGAAGTTATATGAATAGAATCAGGAATAACTAAAGACCACAAATTATAAGGGAGGTATCATGTTATTAAATTAACAGGGTGTTTAGGGTTCCAGGGAGAGAGCCACCGTTTAGGGTTCCAGCGAGGACCAAGTTTAGGGCTGCAGAGAGAACCACAGTTTGCGGTTCCAGAGAGGACCAGAAGTAAGGGGAGACGACCCGCTACTTCAGGCAGGGCATCGTCGACAACCTAGAGCAACCAAGCACGGGAGCTTCTAGAATAAACCAACGAGCAGAGTAACCAAGCTCAAGATCAAGTGGAATTGGATATCTGTATTCAAGTTTGTACTATGTTATTGTTGTAAACTACCACAATTTGAGACCAGTATAATAAATCTTATTGAGTGTTACATTGTAAGAACACTGTGTGATTGACTACTTATTTCGAGGCACTGTAGTTGCACAAGTCGAAAGAGTTGAATGAGTGAATGGTCTGCTAACAATCTGCTGCATTTAGAGAAAGTCAACCTTTGACTATAGAAAAGATCCCAGTCGCAGGGAGGACTTTCGTTCCCCACATTCAGAGGAAAGTCCCCTGTGACACACGCTACGAATGAATTGACTGCGCATGCGTACGAGTGGGATCTCATATTAACGAACAACGGAGATTACGAAAAATAATATATATCATGCAACAAAATTGATTACAAAAATCAACTTAATGCTAAATATGAATCATAAACTTACTCCATATATATATAAGTACATTCATGTGCCCAATTCCATGCCTATATTGCTGACTGTTTGTCATATTACAGGACAAGTCCACCTTCATATACATTAGGATTGAGAGAATGCAGCAATATATTAGTAGAACACATCAGTGAAAGTTTGAGGAAAGTCGGACAATCCGTTCAAAAGTTATGAATTTTTTAAGCATCTGTGCAGTCACTTCTGGATGAGAAGACTACTACAGTGTATGATGTCACATGCGTACAACTATATAAAGAAAATGAAATGAGAATTTCATACTTAAACTTTACTTTTTGAATAAAGTGCACATTTCTTCCACTTGCTACTGAAGTATGTTAAGGGTAATATTATTCCCCCTGCCTTCTGAAAGAGAGAAGTCGAGTGTTCTTTTGTTATGCGAGAAAAATGGAAATATGTTGAATTTTCTTTATTCTTTCTTCCGTTGTACTCATGTGACATCACAAGCTTACTTTGTCTTTTCATCCAGCCGTGACTGAGCAGAAACTTCAAAAATTCATAACTTTTGAACGGATTGTCCGATTTTCCTCAAACTCTCACTGATGTGTTCTACTAATATTGCTGCATTCACTCAGCCCACATGTCTATGAAGGTGAACTTGTCCTTTAATGCACTTGAGTTTTTTCTATAACAAGGTCTGAATGATGCATTATACTGTCTTACCGTGAAGAGCCAGACTCCCATATAGCGTGTTCTGTAGGCTTGTCCCCAAATGTAGACAACAAACAGCTTGTAGAATATTGAGGTATCCTGTACTCAGGGAGAAAACCATAGGTGTACAATAGACAGTGTTGTAGAAAACTTTGAACTGGCATGTCTTCCTGTTCTTTTGTATTTCTTCCAAAAATGACTACTGTCATTTATTTATTTATTTATTCATTCATTTATTTTTGATTAATGTTAAGATCTAAAAAAACACAAGCAAGCTTAAAAGTGTAAAGAATTCACCAAATCAGTACAAACTCCTTTCTTTTTGCATATAGTCACTTTGATTAATCATTGCCATGTCCCTTTGAAACTCCAAACTTCCTTTCCTTTCTCTTGATTTGTTAACAACTCTATGATGAAGGCCAATGCACCAGGTATCTGTTTCTAACACATAATATTTTTAATGCACTTGCCATATACAGTAGTCCTAAGAGTTACACACTATTCAGGAATGTTTCAGTCAAGGAATATACACTGCATATGTTAAACACCACTCGACATGACTTCATGAGGTGAGCTCTTTCATTGCTACCTTCCATCGAGTCTTCCAAATACAGTTACTCTCCTTAAATTAACACAATACGATGAAAAAAATCCACAAAAACATTAAAGAAATTAATAAATAAATAAAATTCTGGTATCCACCCACCACAAATTCCTTGGACAAGAGGAATCTGTCTGGATAGGCAAGGTTGAGTGCTAAACCCAGGCTGACGTAAAAGGCACCAAAGCAGAAGCGACTGATGGCAGGAATGACATTGGACGGATTCTCTCTTTCCCACTCTGGGATGAGGTTGTTGTTGGTATAATTGATGTAACGCCGCATAGAAAACTGTTTGTAGGACCAATCATACAGTATTATGTGTAAGACCACTTATTGGGTTAAACTGATTTGATGTTTACTTCATTGTAAAACAAACAAAAACATTTTAGAGTATCAAATGGTTGCTTTTTATATAGTTTTATTTTCATCACATTGCAGTGTGCAACATAAAGAGTACCTGTATGAATGTTGGCTGTATTAATTTTTTTTGTACCACAAAAGAACAAGGTTTTTAGTTCATCCTGACACTGCAAGGGGACATGTCATTAAACAGATCTGGTATGTAGAATTCAATGACAATGAATACTAAAAAAAAAAACCACACACACACACACACGCACACACACACACAAAAAAAAAACCCACAAAAACTAACAGCAACTTAGTCTTTCAAAAGCTGCAAAGCTGAAACAGAAATATTGCAACACTGGAGAAACAATATATGCTTACATTATACAGTATGTGCAGGTTGGCAGACTCTTTTGCTCCTCAGTATATGTACTGGATAGGTCTTAAAGGATATGTACAACTACTGGCATAATTGTCAACTAAAAAACATATCTCAGAAAGGAATAATCATGTTTCATTTGTTATAGCTCTTTTCCCCACACATCCTAAAAATTAAGAACAATGAAACATGAAAGTACAAGTAATGCCAAGACTAAGCCATAATTAGTATCAGTGCATTGAAAATGCTTGATATTGTATCATTACAAATATAATTTGGACTGTGTGCCAAAGCAAAAAAACAAACAAACAAACAAACATAAAGCATTTCATCCCCCTCCTTATACGTAAAGGAATAAACATATTATGACACGAAGCAAAACTGACAGAAGCTATACATGCCACAAGCTAGTTTAAACGAATTGCTATGAATGGCAAATCAGCAACTGAGGACCCTTAGCCTTCCCTCTTATTAACATCTTATGTGTTATACATGTATTACATTTTCACACAGACAAAAGCACAAACACACAACAAACCCATTAGTTTGACCCTCCTACCTGTGGGCCAGCAAGGAATCCCCCAAAGAAGAGGCAAAAACCACCCATCTCAAGCAAAGAAGGTGCTCTGATCAGAAAGTACTGTTTCTGCTCCTGGCTCAACTGCTCCTAGGCTCATAGAACCAAAAACGAATGATTATGCTGACTACTACTACCAGTAGTGCCACTTTTCATGATGCTTATTAAATTTGCAGCACCAATCCACACACTCCGAATTCACAGGTTCGTATTTGTAAATGTCTCAATTCCGTTAAATGTACAGCAGTCTGAGCACAATTTTGGAACATCTCCATTCTCTATAACAATATTTCACACCATGGCACTCTGGCATCATTGTCCACAACACAAGCTTTTTTCCAGGAGCTTTGAGCTTGCTGGGTACATTGTATAACTGACAATATTAGTATACTCTTTCATTTGGAACCTTCACAACACAAAATTTCACAATTCCTCTCATTACATTTTACCACTGCCATACACTCATAAACATTTACTCCTGACATCTTTGATGTCATCCAGTTTGCTTTTATTAATGGTGTATTCTTTAATCATACAATGTGTGTGTGTATATATATATATATGTGACCCACACAACAAAATGACCAATAAGTTGGAAATTTGTATTTTTCAGATTCCAACACAGTCAAAAAGCTGAGATTCTAAGGTTTAAAATGATACATGTATATAACACACCTTGTATGAACAAAGCAAACCCTTTGAAAATACCATGAGAAAGTGGGGATGTCAGACAGGGTAATTACCAGAATACTGGAGAAAACGGGCTCTAAAGAACTGTGACCATTCAGAAGCGCAGAACCATGTCCTGTTGTCAAGAGGGGGGGGGGGGGGGGGGCAGGGGACAAAAGATTGGATCAAATCTCCCTTATCAACCACTATGAAGGACTAATCAGATTAGGATTAAACTTGGTACAGCTTTTAAAAAGACATACTCCTCAAAAAATCTAAAATCTCACGACCTGATATTGTATACCTTTTGAGTCATACTTAGTTGTTTCAAAGCTTCAATGTGATCAAATCAAGCCTTTTTCGAATGGTTCACTTTGAGCTGAAGTATGAGCTGGAGTGTATCAATGACAAGAACTATTTGAGATATTTCTAGTAAACATTAGACCCTAAAATTTTGTCAGGTGGTAGATCGATAAATGGACTTTCAGAAAATACCTAAAACAAAAAATGGACTTTTCCACCCCAACCTGGTTATTTCAGCTGTTTACTTGAAAAGTCCCATTGCGACTTAATGGTCGTTTTGTGGTGGTGGGTCACATATCTACATGTATATATATATATACATATATATATATATATATATATATATATATATATATATATGTATATATATTTATTCATATCTTTTTTCTTGATATTCAAATCAATAGACTCTAAGCTTTCAGGTATAAATTATTTCTCTTTTCTCCTCCCCCCCCCCTCCCTCCCCCCCCCCAAAAAAAAAACAACAACAACACAAGAACATTTCGAAATCAACCATGATCCAAACAGACATGAGAAAATTGCCTTGAAGTTTAGATGCACTCTAGTCCACATGCAGAAGACGAGACATTTAATTGCAATGGGTCAATGAGGAGATCATGGTAGCAGGACTCATTGCAAAAATGGAGGATTTTTCAGTTTCTGGGAAATTAAGAAAGGAGGTAGTTTAAATGTCAACTCTTAATTTGCCACAATACTCAATGTTTATACATTTCACCTAGAATGCCTTGTTTGTAAACTTATGTTTTGCATTTTTCTGAACCTGAAACATGTGACTTCATGGGTGTATTAGGCTATGGGTAACACCTGCAGTTCAAATTTTTTGTCATTGCATGTAATCTGTTAAATAAAATACAAACTGGCTCACAAGTTTTTCATCATATAAGCATCACTTCAGTTTTGATAAGCTCACCTTTGGTTTCTGTCCATCATAAAGGTCATAGGCCACCCCCATGACCTTTAACACCATAACACAGTGTGGAGTGTCCCACAAAACATCATGACTTCCATCTGACACCGACACAGTCCCAACCAGAAAATAAGTCTGTGAGAAATCACAAAGAACAGGAGATCGGAAAGAATGGGCTGGATTAAACATGGGGGGAGATGTGTTTGTAGTCATGGTTGCATTCTCATTCATTCCAATCATGAAACTTTCTCCTGTGAACACAAACTACAATTATGACTGCCAATTCAATTACAATTCATAGATCATGGAATTTAGTCAAATGGACTTTGGGAAGGCAACAGTCTGTGGGAATTGCCAAAGAAGACTTAAAAAAGCAAGACCTGGGAATCTTGCACTCATCTGAGTATCACAAGTTCACCTTCTATACATTCTTGGAGACCATTACTCCAGAAGAATACGGCAAACTGAGGCAACTAGCGAAGTACTATAATTTGAAAGGGTCTACAAAAGAGCTAAATGAAAGGGTTATAAAAACTATTCTGCAGAATGAAAGGTTTATCAAAAGAGGACTGTAATTTGGCAGGGTCTACAAAAGAGCTAGGAATCAAAAGGTTATAGAAACTATTCTGCAAAATGAAACAGTGTTCAGAGATACTGAGGATGAAAGGATATTAAAGGCTAATCTAAGTCAACCCTTGCCCTGATCCTTAGCTACTTCTACAAAAGCTATCTAAGGGTAGTACCCCTTTGAACTTTCCAGAAGAGCCAGAGCCACATACATTGAAGGGACCTTGTTGATCCAAACATGTAACTTAATGCTTACCGGTACTGGACAATCAACCTGTGCTTTTTTTCTCTCATTGTTCTGAGGACGGCATAAAATAAAAAAGATTGTAAAACAGACAGAAGAGTTGCTAGTCTGATGCTATTTACTTCTCTATAATCCTTATCCTTAATCTTTTGTTTTATCGGTCTACACCATGTTCCTACACATATGCCCTGTGCCTGCATGTGCCTGTATTGCTTAAGGGACTAGCAATGAAAAAGACCACAATAGCATTGTGAAGGATTAACACGAAATTTGTGTACAATATTTACCATGTTAAAGATGAAAGATATGATGATTGATGTCAAAGTGCCACCTGCCAGAGAGAGGAGAAGATAGTTGACCACCACTGTGATTACATAGTGGATGGTCTGGTAGCCTGCAGGTATGGAACAAAGAAATATTGAAGTTAACTTCTTCTATCTGTTAAGTCAAAGCCGTATTTTCAGTCGTTAGCACTCACAAAGGGATTACTGGTACAATCCCTGCAGTCAACCCTTATATATTTAACTTTTAGCTGAAACCTTGAATTTTCACTATGGCATGGAATGATGATTCACTCACATTCACAAATGGGAAGACATGTGCATTAGTTATTTGTTTAAATAACAACCTTCAAATGTGCAATGTAGCAACATATCAGAAAAGAAAACACTGTCATAGTGCAAGGATCAATGCTAATCTTCAAGTTGATCAGATTAAATACATCAGAAATGAATACTACAAGTTCACGGGATCTTTCATCACACACTGGCAGTCAGACAGAGCAAAACTGAAGACACAAGTTTAGCACTGATACACAACTCGGTGCACAAACAATTCACAAGGTTGGAAACTGATACTTGCCAAATTTTCCTGTAGTGCAGGATGAAAGTATTAAATGCAGAAACCATAAGTATGGAAAGCTTGTCATAGTATTATATAGTGCTTGGGGAAAATAGCTCACAAGGACAAACAGCATATGAGTTTATTGCACTGAATCCTTGCTCTCAGTTTGTACCTCTGCTGATGTACACAGAAACCTGAGTACCTCTCTATTTATGGTATTGATACATCTGAAAGGCCACATACATAAATGACAGTGAAGAGGGTTTGTGTCATCACACCTAGCTCCATGCTAACCCAGTGAACTGGCCCACCTACCTACCCACCCACACCAGAAAATGAATGAATGATGCCGACCCCTTGTGGTTTGCCCCAGGTGACTTGCAATAGTTGGCAAATGGTTACAAAGAAGTTAAGAGTAAGTAAATATTTACTTTGTTGTCAGAGATTTCAAAAACTGTTTTCATTGAAAAAAAAAGTTACATCACAAAGTTTTACATGTTTCAAGAGGAAAATTAAAGTGTCACAACTGTTTCTCTGCATTCCAACTAGTGACTGTCATTCAGAACTAATACAACCACTAAAGGTCGATTGAATAAATAGCATAATAATCTTACCAAAGTTATAGTATGACATGGCAAGCCCAACCACAATGTAGAAGACATGCTGGATGTTAGCCGGTGCATGGTAGAGAAAATTTCTTGGAATGAGGGCAATCAGGTAGCCTGCAATGTTGAACAGTAAGAGTGCATGTCAACACTACATAATACCATCTTTAACCCGTTGAGGACGGACATATTTTGCTATAACACACATTTCCCATAGACACCTGCCCGAGTATACTCGGGACTCATCCTCAACGGGTTGAAAGTAATGGTCAGCAGCCCTGTTGATCAAACCAGGGAGGTTGAAGAGATGGAGTAACAACAGAGTTATTCCCTTTGATCCATGTTCGAAGCCGCCGCTCAAAAATATTTGAAGCATGTGCCAAACAGGCCGATATGAAGACAATTGACTCATGTCTCATTGCATAATCACCAGCCACTTTCAAAGGAAGATATGTCTTCTCGATGGTAATTACTTTTCACTATCCCTTCTCATAAAAGCTAGGTGGTACAGACACGAGGATGCGCGAACAGAAATTGAGGGGAAAATGCTGAAATGAAAATGAAAATTACTCAACTGGGCATACGCGGGCACTAATCTAATATTCTTATCTATCAATAAAGAATTATACCTGAAGATTATTACATGTTAGTTTCATTTAGGGAAATTAAGTCGAAAAGTGATAAAACCAGCTTTCCAGGATAGTACAGTTTTAAACATTTTCACATAATACAGCTCTGATTTACACTTTTGCGCAAATTTCTGAACAGAATTGACTTTTGTTTTACATGCTTTATTATTATGTGAAATTTCATTTCATTTGATAGTTAGATAAGCAAAATATGGCCAACATTATGATAACTTTCAAAATGAATCTTCAGATTGCTCAGCAAGACGGCGGCTTGGAACATCGATCATCAAAGGCAAAAGTGCACCTGTGGTATTCTTTTCT
Source organism: Diadema antillarum (assembly GCF_040938485.1). Lineage (NCBI taxonomy): Eukaryota > Metazoa > Echinodermata > Echinoidea > Diadematoida > Diadematidae > Diadema > Diadema antillarum. Next base: position 5,922 of record NW_027272633.1, on the reverse strand, counting down.
ACATCAATAGAAATCTGACAACTGCTTGAATAAATTACAGTCAGTTGGAACTCCATGTATAAAACCTCCTTGATCAAACTTAGAAAGCAATATCAAACAGTCATACATCAAGCAGAAATGACTCCAGTAGTATGTCATATTACATGTACATCAAAGTTATCACTCCTACTGCATTATAAAACCTCTGATTTTGCACAGAAAAATTAGTGCAATTATGATGTTAGCATGTTCTGTAAAGCTTGCAATAAAATTCTGCATCTGTTCATACAAGTGAGTGCAATGTACAATACAGAAAGGACTTCATTATGTCACATTACATCATAAGTTTGAAGTATCACTGCATATTGTACAACTTCTAATTTTGACATGAAAAATGAACAAAACTACATGTATGGTGCTGACATGTTCAATGCTAACACTAAAATTGTGCATGTTTTCAAATGAGTACAATGCAGCAAAGTATAGTATACATATTCTTTTTTTCAACACAGCTTATGGATCTCAGTGGTTTATGAATAATTGTATAAAGCACATAACTAAGTTTTGCATAGTCAGGAGTATCTAAAAATTAGAATTTTATCCCACAAATGTATTATATACTCATGAAATGTGATGAACTCAACATTGATTGGCCCAGTGTTTATCTTTGCTTTTGCTTTATACTTTCATTTCAATTTCAGCCAAAGAAAAATATAAAGTACCTTACATTCTTCACTAGATTGCAGAATAGGAGACTTCCTCTTCATATCCATTGAATATACACTAAAGTCTACAATGAGTTCAATTACAAAAATCTGTACTATCATTTTTGACATGGACTATTGATGTGCTATCAACTGAAAAGTCATGGTCAGAATGTATGAGAGTTTCTTGGACTTGAAGCACTGGAATGCACTCAAAATCATGGTATGTGTATTCTTCCATAAAATATTTTGTTTGTAAGATTGTGAAATTCACCGTCATTTCCTTAGGGCAAAATCATTGGTAGGAGGTAACTCACTATTAAGCATCCATTTTTAATTGATTGAGTCATTGCACAAAAAAGATGTACTGAATTAAAAATCACTCAGATTATCATTCCCAAACTATTCAAATGTTCTTCATTACGAAGCAGGTTCCCCAATATACATCAATTTGTTACTCTCAGTATGTACAATGTACATTGACATTTACATTATGTAATTGTCACATAGGTAAATCTCAAATATTTTTTATCTTTTATTTAGAAACATTGCGTACATAGTTGTTTCATCACAGCCTACTAATTGGCACTTGATATTCTTCAACACACTGGCCTCCAAAACTGGAACAATTCACAGTTTGGTGATTGGATAATGCATAATTTCTGTTTTCATAACAGTTTTGTAAGTTTTGTAATTTGTTTTGAAATCTTCAGTCACGGCTCTCTTCATGGTCATTTGCAGGGCTTCCTCAGGTCCACACTTCATTTGATGACTGTCTGTACTTTGTGTATTTTGCCCAACAATGGTAGAGTCTAATCTAGTTTTGTTTTGTTTTTCATTGTTTGCTCCTTAACCCGTTGAGGACGGTTTGATTTTGCTACCACACGCAATTCCCATAGACACCTGCCCTAGTATACTCGGGACTCGTCCTCAATGGGTTAAAATACTTTGTAATGAAGGGTAAATCATACTAAACTGATCTGAACAATATCAATACTACACAGGCACCGGCCTCTTTAAATGATAGGTCCAAAGGTCACTTGTAAGACTATAGTCCATGGTCCAATTAATAACACACCGTCTTCAATCATTCTTGAAATAGAATACATAACCTCCTCCTCCTCCCCACCCCATTGTAATTTGTACATTCTTGTTCAAGGCCAAGGTCTATAGAGGAGTCCATCACAGATGGAATACAATTCTTCTTGTGAATTTATAGGCCCTGCCACTGTCCGTCTGTACTAAATATAACGGCAGCTTACATGTTGAATTCAGCCCCACCGTGTGTCATTTGATGGTACTAAGCATAGCGGTGGGGCTTTCTTGCACAACTCGTGAATGCGGCCCCACCAAACGGCGTTTACGCATGATCAATACAGCGGCGGGGCTGATTTCCACAGCATAGCATCTTCTGTCCTTCCTTCTTTTTCTTTTGTCTCATTTGATCTTCTAGCTCTTTCTTCCTTTTATCCTCAAGCTCAGAAAGACTGCCTAATGTCCCTCAATAATTTTACCACATAGAAGTCTACTGGTATACAACCCTTTGCCTTTGGACAAGGCCCTTTTGCTCTCACGCTGTCGCGCTCGGCTGGGATATATCGCTTCTTCAGTCGTCCAGAAAGCAACGCAATACACTTAAACAGTGAGAAGGCCTTGTGAAAAGGCTACATTGCACTCTGGTTAACGCATGCTTACAGGTTTCAAGTCCGTTGAAAGGAGTAGACGTTTTATCATTCTCACAGATTCCTCTTGCGATTTGACCGGATCATTTAAAGTCTTTAATTTTTGCAGAAGGATGAGCAAAACGTTCCACAGCAAGTGTTATCAACAATTGGACCAAATCTTTAAGTTACTCGTATTCAAATTGAAGCAATTTTTAGTAAAATTTACATAAAAGCTGGAATTTATCCGTGATACTACCCCATACCAATAACTTAATATCCTTCCAAGTTCCATACACAGCCCGAACGCTTTGCGTTCGGTGTTCGGGCTGTGTTTAGCGTTCGTTGTTCAGGCTGTATTTTGCAGTTAATGTGGACTAGGCTCGATCTAGAATATCTATAGAAAACCACCCACATGGCTTAAGTCTAACTGTGATACTCAATTACTAACTGTTAACATGTTTTGTTAGATCTATCTCAAAAAAAGGGGCATGCCTCTCAATAGTAAATTCAGTCTCACATTGTTTTAAAAAACCACTGGTTTCTCATATCATTAAATTCTAGTAGTATCGTGTTGGTTACTCCGGTTAGGCTTACTGGTCAAAATCACTGCATGCATTAGTAGTATCTAGGGCCAGGCCAGGGCCTAGCAATTGTTACGGCTTCACTGACTCAGTGACTGTGCTATCTATGCACTGCACTGTCCTGTTGCATGCTGCTGCTGGTGCCCTATCTAGCGGGACAGTCCATACTGTTGCGCCCCAAACTTCTGGCGCAGCTGTCTGCCGTCCTACGGATGGCGCCCCACGGATATGAACGAGTCCTGGTACGGAAGGTCTCTTCACCAGCATGACAATCCTTACCAAAATCATATAGAACTTACCTAGTAGTACTGTTATAAAGAAACGGAGAGTGGGTTCGGTGACGCCAAGAAGTTGAGATAAGCTACTCAGGGTTGGAACAAGAGTGCCACTTTCGAAAATACCGTCTGCCATGGTTATATGTGTCGTCAAATGACCGTAGAGGGAAGCAAACATTAACTCGGCCTCAGCTCATTCATGACAAACACTCGCACCGGTGGAATATAGTGCTAACCCACACTTTTGTTAAAATTGAGTTACATGCGTTTTCATATTCCTTATTCTTCATTCTAACTTCAGTGAAAATATCATATTTGAATTCAACCAATAAGATGGTAAAAAATGCATGCATTCATGCTTTATTAATGTACAATGTGTGGACTTTCCAAACATTCAACAGCGATTATCTCAAAATGACTATTGTGTGGGTTAGCACTATATTGCACCGACCCCCTCAATTATTATTAGGGTTTGGCACTATCATACAAAGTATATTCTGCCTCGAGAGTTTCTGGTTGAAACTGTGGACAGAGGTGACTCCAAAATAAACTACTGTAAATAAACAAGGGAAAAGGAAAAATAAAATGCTGAATAATCATTTAGATTAAATAAAAAGGGAATTCCTATACTCAGTTGAAGAATCGTATGAAAGCATAGCTTACCTACAAGATGAAACTTTGGTAGGCTCTTTACAAGAAATAATAGTATTCAGAATTTTTTTTTTCACCTGAGGCTTTACAGCTTAAATTGTAATTATTAATGATATACGTAACCTAACGAGGGGAGTCAAAATGCTTACGAAGAAAGAAACAGTTCAACAGCAACAATAAAAAATATTAAAAAAAAAACGTTGAGGAAGTGTTAAAGAAAATGAAAGCCAATCATTAAGAAAATGGGTTTTCTGTGGAGTTCTAACTGTGCAATTTCATATCCTTAAAAAGGAGGGTTCCGGCTGTTGCCTAAATGAGGCCTATGACACAAGTAATCTGTCAACATTACATTGTTTTGAAAGAGAGGGCAAGGATCCTTTGTCCGTTGAAAATTACAGACCTACACTCTTCGATGTTGATTATAGAATTTAATCAAAGATTTTAGCCCAAAAGAATGAAAACTGTGTTGTGCAAAATAATTTAGTGTTCACAAGGTTGGATATAATGGAAAACAAGAATCCGCGGTGAAGCCACAGGAGTAATAGATGACAGGATTTGTCATTGGTTATAATATGTTGTTGATTATGCGGGGTGGGGGAGGGGGGAGAGAGAAAAAGTGAGCCCGACTGAAAATACCTTGCCCCAGCCAGTTCTGCTACACCACATCAAATGTTTTTATAAACAGATAAAACAATATCAGGATATAAACCTAGGCTAATAACCTGAGGGCGCTCATAATGGTAGTTTCTCTATACAGAGGAGCTCATTAAGATAGAAAAAAAAGAAGCCTTGGAGAAAAGAAAATAGAAAAGTCTCCACAGCAGCTCATTTAACAGAACTAATAAGATTGTGACATAATTTCCACCTGCGAACTCATCCCCCACACCTATTTTGCATCACCTAAACATGAATTAGATAATACATACACGAGCGCTTGTCCACACCAACACAGACATGCAAACGCATGTACACTCACACACACGGAGGATCATCAAAAAACAAAATACGATGTTCTAGAAAACATCTACGCCAGAAACACAAGAATCAATTTTACATTCACGAAAGTTAAATTTGAAATCAACAATTGTGCCAAAATTACACTTGACCTCAGTCAGGCAAATTATATACACTGGTCATACATAATATGAATAAATCCAAGGAAAATTCCAAGGGGGACTCGTCCCCCACCCCTATCACCGCCTATATGCATTACAATCTGACATGTTGCATGAGCTTGGGCAAGGCACAACATTCGTGTATTGTAATTTGTATAATTATAAAACGCGTGTGCAGAGGCGGGGTAAGATATACCAAGCTTGGTCTGGTCGCGACTGCCATATGCATCAGCATACTGGATCACAAAGGCGTTTTATTTGTCATTCAAACAGCTTTTTTTGTTTTTTAGTTACAGTCATATTGGACTAGTGCGTATGTGATGAGTCTTATACCATGAAAATGCGTTTTTTTGAAAAAGTGAACCTTTCAGCGATGTGATTTTTCTCTTTTTTTTTTTTTTTTTTTTTTGGGGGGGGGGGGGGTGGAGAAGGTGCATACGTACCCGACGCACCCCCGGACCTGTGAGATGAGGGCACTGGCGTAGCCAGGGGGGGGGGGGGGGGGGGGTGGGGGGGGGGCGATGGGGGCGATCGCCCCCCCCCCCCCCTAAGATTTGGACCGGGGATTTGGGAGGCGGAAAAAAAAATGCGTGTATACTGTATATATGCATGCACATGAAGCGGGTCTCCTTTGCAACCTTTCATCAAATAAGATATTTTTTGAATATTTCACTCAAAGTGTGCACCAGATCGTTGAATTTCAATTCAAAATGTGCAAAATCTCTCGTGCTTGGGAGGGGGATACCCCCTCCCAAACCCTCCCCCTCTATGCCTCTTTCCCTAGCTTAGTACACTTTTTAGATTTACAAAAAAATATGAATAATTCTGAGTGCACAAGACTTATCACTTATATTCCGAAAACTCAAGGTTCCCTCATGTATAAGGGGAACGGGCCTTTTAATCGACCCTTTCCTCCCTCAGCCCCCCCCCCCCCCCCCAATCAGTTTGTGTGT